>NC_092155.1:38430984-38488566 GCF_045791955.1 Oncorhynchus clarkii lewisi | reverse complement strand
CATGGTCAAGAGTTTGGAAGACTGTTATGCTCACAAGTAAAGCACAAAACACTCACATGATGTTCAATCGTTCCAAGCACCATGGACACGTCAATCGATATCTTCACTGTCATTGCTGCAGAAAGCAAAAAAATAACTTTTGGCATAAGGCTCGTTGGTCTAGGGGTATGATTCTCGCTTAGGGTGCGAGAGGTCCCGGGTTCAAATCCCGGATGAGCCCTTTTGCAGATCCTTGAACAATCTCAGACAGGCAGATCTTGGGCCACTGGTCGGAATGCCGACTATCACCTCTTGGGCGCAGGACAAGGTGGCTGAATGGTTTTGGCGATGGGACTGCAAATCTATTTTGATATGCACTTGTTGGTTCAACGTCGCACAACATTTATTATTTTAGATAACCTGCAGAATGTAGGAGCAATTCTGACTTCCAAGTACAACGATAATGATTCAAATGTAATACACTTGAAATGACATCCAGCCCCTAAAACAAATGAATTCCTCAGGCTCTGCATTGGCCGGGAATCGAACCCGGGTCAACTGCTTGGAAGGCAGCTATGCTCACCACTATACCACCAATGCTATGTGCAGCTCAGTAGCAACATTGAGACATCGACTCATAATTTGACCGTCATTTTGGTGGAAAGTGATAATTCATTGACCAGACAGATCGTTGGTTTAGGTGTATGATTATGGCTTAGGTTGCGAGAGGTCCCTGGTTAAAAAATCTATCATTTTAATCACTACAGGTTACCTTCAGATTAGTCCCGTGACACTTGTGGGGAACGTAGGGCAAAACGGAGAACATTGCGACAAGTGGGGTCACATTAGTTTGTAGCCCAAGATTTTGGATTCTACAAACAGAACTTGGCACATAGACGGTTCTGACTTCAGACGAGTCTCCTGACACTTGTGGGGGATGTAGAGAAAAATTGAGAATACCACAGTGTTCGTGAGGGTCTCCTCATTCCAGAGAGTGGTCATACGAATTTGTAGGTCAAACGGTTCGGAAGCTAGAGATGTTTTTGTGAGAAGACCGATTATAGGTATTGTCTCATGGTTTGACAAAAACCGATCTAGGTCCACCATCTTTCACTGCAGATATGGAGGGGTAACATAAGCAGTTGTGGAGGATTGAGACGGATACGCTGAGTCTTAATCTCTCTAGTTGAAAACGGATCTATTTGAATGGGTATTTTCAACATTAATTGACTTTGATTCACGTACCTTTGCGTCATTTGACTCAAAATAAATGAGTTCCATTCTTTTGAAGTCTTATTTTTTCATTTGCTCTTTAAAAAATGAATTGATCTCATTTTGCACTTTATTAATTTGTAAAAACTCGTCATCATTTTGCTGTCGCGACTGAAGAAGACAGAATGTGAAAGACACAGCAGATGAACTACAGAAGATTTGAACTGAAGCATGGTCAAGAGTTTGGAAGACTGTTATGCTCACAAGTAAAGCACAAAACACTCACATGATGTTCAATCGTTCCAAGCACCATGGACACGTCAATCGATATCTTCACTGTCATTGCTGCAGAAAGCAAAAAAATAACTTTTGGCATAAGGCTCGTTGGTCTAGGGGTATGATTCTCGCTTAGGGTGCGAGAGGTCCCGGGTTCAAATCCCGGATGAGCCCTTTTGCAGATCCTTGAACAATCTCAGACAGGCAGATCTTGGGCCACTGGTCGGAATGCCGACTATCACCTCTTGGGCGCAGGACAAGGTGGCTGAATGGTTTTGGCGATGGGACTGCAAATCTATTTTGATATGCACTTGTTGGTTCAACGTCGCACAACATTTATTATTTTAGATAACCTGCAGAATGTAGGAGCAATTCTGACTTCCAAGTACAACGATAATGATTCAAATGTAATACACTTGAAATGACATCCAGCCCCTAAAACAAATGAATTCCTCAGGCTCTGCATTGGCCGGGAATCGAACCCGGGTCAACTGCTTGGAAGGCAGCTATGCTCACCACTATACCACCAATGCTATGTGCAGCTCAGTAGCAACATTGAGACATCGACTCATAATTTGACCGTCATTTTGGTGGAAAGTGATAATTCATTGACCAGACAGATCGTTGGTTTAGGTGTATGATTATGGCTTAGGTTGCGAGAGGTCCCTGGTTAAAAAATCTATCATTTTAATCACTACAGGTTACCTTCAGATTAGTCCCGTGACACTTGTGGGGAACGTAGGGCAAAACGGAGAACATTGCGACAAGTGGGGTCACATTAGTTTGTAGCTCAAGATTTTGGATTCTACAAACAGAACTTGGCACATAGACGGTTCTGACTTCAGACGAGTCTCCTGACACTTGTGGGGGATGTAGAGAAAAATTGAGAATACCACAGTGTTCGTGAGGGTCTCCTCATTCCAGAGAGTGGTCATACGAATTTGTAGGTCAAACGGTTCGGAAGCTAGAGATGTTTTTGTGAGAAGACCGATTATAGGTATTGTCTTTGACAAAAACCGATCTAGGTCCACCATCTTTCACTGCAGATATGGAGGGGTAACATAAGCAGTTGTGGAGGATTGAGACGGATACGCTGAGTCATAATCTCTCTAGTTGAAAACGGATCTATTTGAATGGGTATTTTCAACATTAATTGACTTTGATTCACGTACCTTTGCGTCATTTGACTCAAAATAAATGAGTTCCATTCTTTTGAAGTCTTATTTTTTCATTTGCTCTTTAAAAAATGAATTGATCTCATTTTGCACTTTATTAATTTGTAAAAACTCGTCATCATTTTGCTGTCGCGACTGAAGAAGACAGAATGTGAAAGACACAGCAGATGAACTACAGAAGATTTGAACTGAAGCATGGTCAAGAGTTTGGAAGACTGTTATGCTCACAAGTAAAGCACAAAACACTCACATGATGTTCAATCGTTCCAAGCACCATGGACACGTCAATCGATATCTTCACTGTCATTGCTGCAGAAAGCAAAAAAATAACTTTTGGCATAAGGCTCGTTGGTCTAGGGGTATGATTCTCGCTTAGGGTGCGAGAGGTCCCGGGTTCAAATCCCGGATGAGCCCTTTTGCAGATCCTTGAACAATCTCAGACAGGCAGATCTTGGGCCACTGGTCGGAACGCCGACTATCACCTCTTGGGCGCAGGACAAGGTGGCTGAATGGTTTTGGCGATGGGACTGCAAATCTATTTTGATATGCACTTGTTGGTTCAACGTCGCACAACATTTATTATTTTAGATAACCTGCAGAATGTAGGAGCAATTCTGACTTCCAAGTACAACGATAATGATTCAAATGTAATACACTTGAAATGACATCCAGCCCCTAAAACAAATGAATTCCTCAGGCTCTGCATTGGCCGGGAATCGAACCCGGGTCAACTGCTTGGAAGGCAGCTATGCTCACCACTATACCACCAATGCTATGTGCAGCTCAGTAGCAACATTGAGACATCGACTCATAATTTGACCGTCATTTTGGTGGAAAGTGATAATTCATTGACCAGACAGATCGTTGGTTTAGGTGTATGATTATGGCTTAGGTTGCGAGAGGTCCCTGGTTAAAAAATCTATCATTTTAATCACTACAGGTTACCTTCAGATTAGTCCCGTGACACTTGTGGGGAACGTAGGGCAAAACGGAGAACATTGCGACAAGTGGGGTCACATTAGTTTGTAGCTCAAGATTTTGGATTCTACAAATAGAACTTGGCACATAGACGGTTCTGACTTCAGACGAGTCTCCTGACACTTGTGGGGGATGTAGAGAAAAATTGAGAATACCACAGTGTTCGTGAGGGTCTCCTCATTCCAGAGAGTGGTCATACGAATTTGTAGGTCAGAAGCTAGAGATGTTTTTGTGAGAAGACCGATTATAGGTATTGTCTCATGGTTTGACAAAAACCGATCTAGGTCCACCATCTTTCACTGCAGATATGGAGGGGTAACATAAGCAGTTGTGGAGGATTGAGACGGATACGCTGAGTCTTAATCTCTCTAGTTGAAAACGGATCTATTTGAATGGGTATTTTCAACATTAATTGACTTTGATTCACGTACCTTTGCGTCATTTGACTCAAAATAAATGAGTTCCATTCTTTTGAAGTCTTATTTTTTCATTTGCTCTTTAAAAAATGAATTGATCTCATTTTGCAATTTATTAATTTGTAAAAACTCGTCATCATTTTGCTGTCGCGACTGAAGAAGACAGAATGTGAAAGACACAGCAGATGAACTACAGAAGATTTGAACTGAAGCATGGTCAAGAGTTTGGAAGACTGTTATGCTCACAAGTAAAGCACAAAACACTCACATGATGTTCAATCGTTCCAAGCACCATGGACACGTCAATCGATATCTTCACTGTCATTGCTGCAGAAAGCAAAAAAATAACTTTTGGCATAAGGCTCGTTGGTCTAGGGGTATGATTCTCGCTTAGGGTGCGAGAGGTCCCGGGTTCAAATCCCGGATGAGCCCTTTTGCAGATCCTTGAACAATCTCAGACAGGCAGATCTTGGGCCACTGGTCGGAACGCCGACTATCACCTCTTGGGCGCAGGACAAGGTGGCTGAATGGTTTTGGCGATGGGACTGCAAATCTATTTTGATATGCACTTGTTGGTTCAACGTCGCACAACATTTATTATTTTAGATAACCTGCAGAATGTAGGAGCAATTCTGACTTCCAAGTACAACGATAATGATTCAAATGTAATACACTTGAAATGACATCCAGCCCCTAAAACAAATGAATTCCTCAGGCTCTGCATTGGCCGGGAATCGAACCCGGGTCAACTGCTTGGAAGGCAGCTATGCTCACCACTATACCACCAATGCTATGTGCAGCTCAGTAGCAACATTGAGACATCGACTCATAATTTGACCGTCATTTTGGTGGAAAGTGATAATTCATTGACCAGACAGATCGTTGGTTTAGGTGTATGATTATGGCTTAGGTTGCGAGAGGTCCCTGGTTAAAAAATCTATCATTTTAATCACTACAGGTTACCTTCAGATTAGTCCCGTGACACTTGTGGGGAACGTAGGGCAAAACGGAGAACATTGCGACAAGTGGGGTCACATTAGTTTGTAGCTCAAGATTTTGGATTCTACAAACAGAACTTGGCACATAGACGGTTCTGACTTCAGACGAGTCTCCTGACACTTGTGGGGGATGTAGAGAAAAATTGAGAATACCACCGTGTTCGTGAGGGTCTCCTCATTCCAGAGAGTGGTCATACGAATTTGTAGGTCAAACGGTTCGGAAGCTAGAGATGTTTTTGTGAGAAGACCGATTATAGGTATTGTCTCATGGTTTGACAAAAACCGATCTAGGTCCACCATCTTTCACTGCAGATATGGAGGGGTAACATAAGCAGTTGTGGAGGATTGAGACGGATACGCTGAGTCTTAATCTCTCTAGTTGAAAACGGATCTATTTGAATGGGTATTTTCAACATTAATTGACTTTGATTCACGTACCTTTGCGTCATTTGACTCAAAATAAATGAGTTCCATTCTTTTGAAGTCTTATTTTTTCATTTGCTCTTTAAAAAATGAATTGATCTCATTTTGCACTTTATTAATTTGTAAAAACTCGTCATCATTTTGCTGTCGCGACTGAAGAAGACAGAATGTGAAAGACACAGCAGATGAACTACAGAAGATTTGAACTGAAGCATGGTCAAGAGTTTGGAAGACTGTTATGCTCACAAGTAAAGCACAAAACACTCACATGATGTTCAATCGTTCCAAGCACCATGGACACGTCAATCGATATCTTCACTGTCATTGCTGCAGAAAGCAAAAAAATAACTTTTGGCATAAGGCTCGTTGGTCTAGGGGTATGATTCTCGCTTAGGGTGCGAGAGGTCCCGGGTTCAAATCCCGGATGAGCCCTTTTGCAGATCCTTGAACAATCTCAGACAGGCAGATCTTGGGCCACTGGTCGGAACGCCGACTATCACCTCTTGGGCGCAGGACAAGGTGGCTGAATGGTTTTGGCGATGGGACTGCAAATCTATTTTGATATGCACTTGTTGGTTCAACGTCGCACAACATTTATTATTTTAGATAACCTGCAGAATGTAGGAGCAATTCTGACTTCCAAGTACAACGATAATGATTCAAATGTAATACACTTGAAATGACATCCAGCCCCTAAAACAAATGAATTCCTCAGGCTCTGCATTGGCCGGGAATCGAACCCGGGTCAACTGCTTGGAAGGCAGCTATGCTCACCACTATACCACCAATGCTATGTGCAGCTCAGTAGCAACATTGAGACATCGACTCATAATTTGACCGTCATTTTGGTGGAAAGTGATAATTCATTGACCAGACAGATCGTTGGTTTAGGTGTATGATTATGGCTTAGGTTGCGAGAGGTCCCTGGTTAAAAAATCTATCATTTTAATCACTACAGGTTACCTTCAGATTAGTCCCGTGACACTTGTGGGGAACGTAGGGCAAAACGGAGAACATTGCGACAAGTGGGGTCACATTAGTTTGTAGCTCAAGATTTTGGATTCTACAAACAGAACTTGGCACATAGACGGTTCTGACTTCAGACGAGTCTCCTGACACTTGTGGGGGATGTAGAGAAAAATTGAGAATACCACAGTGTTCGTGAGGGTCTCCTCATTCCAGAGAGTGGTCATACGAATTTGTAGGTCAAACGGTTCGGAAGCTAGAGATGTTTTTGTGAGAAGACCGATTATAGGTATTGTCTTGGTTTGACAAAAACCGATCTAGGTCCACCATCTTTCACTGCAGATATGGAGGGGTAACATAAGCAGTTGTGGAGGATTGAGACGGATACGCTGAGTCTTAATCTCTCTAGTTGAAAACGGATCTATTTGAATGGGTATTTTCAACATTAATTGACTTTGATTCACGTACCTTTGCGTCATTTGACTCAAAATAAATGAGTTCCATTCTTTTGAAGTCTTATTTTTTCATTTGCTCTTTAAAAAATGAATTGATCTCATTTTGCACTTTATTAATTTGTAAAAACTCGTCATCATTTTGCTGTCGCGACTGAAGAAGACAGAATGTGAAAGACACAGCAGATGAACTACAGAAGATTTGAACTGAAGCATGGTCAAGAGTTTGGAAGACTGTTATGCTCACAAGTAAAGCACAAAACACTCACATGATGTTCAATCGTTCCAAGCACCATGGACACGTCAATCGATATCTTCACTGTCATTGCTGCAGAAAGCAAAAAAATAACTTTTGGCATAAGGCTCGTTGGTCTAGGGGTATGATTCTCGCTTAGGGTGCGAGAGGTCCCGGGTTCAAATCCCGGATGAGCCCTTTTGCAGATCCTTGAACAATCTCAGACAGGCAGATCTTGGGCCACTGGTCGGAACGCCGACTATCACCTCTTGGGCGCAGGACAAGGTGGCTGAATGGTTTTGGCGATGGGACTGCAAATCTATTTTGATATGCACTTGTTGGTTCAACGTCGCACAACATTTATTATTTTAGATAACCTGCAGAATGTAGGAGCAATTCTGACTTCCAAGTACAACGATAATGATTCAAATGTAATACACTTGAAATGACATCCAGCCCCTAAAACAAATGAATTCCTCAGGCTCTGCATTGGCCGGGAATCGAACCCGGGTCAACTGCTTGGAAGGCAGCTATGCTCACCACTATACCACCAATGCTATGTGCAGCTCAGTAGCAACATTGAGACATCGACTCATAATTTGACCGTCATTTTGGTGGAAAGTGATAATTCATTGACCAGACAGATCGTTGGTTTAGGTGTATGATTATGGCTTAGGTTGCGAGAGGTCCCTGGTTAAAAAATCTATCATTTTAATCACTACAGGTTACCTTCAGATTAGTCCCGTGACACTTGTGGGGAACGTAGGGCAAAACGGAGAACATTGCGACAAGTGGGGTCACATTAGTTTGTAGCCCAAGATTTTGGATTCTACAAACAGAACTTGGCACATAGACGGTTCTGACTTCAGACGAGTCTCCTGACACTTGTGGGGGATGTAGAGAAAAATTGAGAATACCACAGTGTTCGTGAGGGTCTCCTCATTCCAGAGAGTGGTCATACGAATTTGTAGGTCAAACGGTTCGGAAGCTAGAGATGTTTTTGTGAGAAGACCGATTATAGGTATTGTCTTTGACAAAAACCGATCTAGGTCCACCATCTTTCACTGCAGATATGGAGGGGTAACATAAGCAGTTGTGGAGGATTGAGACGGATACGCTGAGTCATAATCTCTCTAGTTGAAAACGGATCTATTTGAATGGGTATTTTCAACATTAATTGACTTTGATTCACGTACCTTTGCGTCATTTGACTCAAAATAAATGAGTTCCATTCTTTTGGAAGTCTTATTTTTTCATTTGCTCTTTAAAAAATGAATTGATCTCATTTTGCACTTTATTAATTTGTAAAAACTCGTCATCATTTTGCTGTCGCGACTGAAGAAGACAGAATGTGAAAGACACAGCAGATGAACTACAGAAGATTTGAACTGAAGCATGGTCAAGATTTTGGAAGACTGTTATGCTCACAAGTAAAGCACAAAACACTCACATGATGTTCAATCGTTCCAAGCACCAGGGACACGTCAATCGATATCTTCACTGTCATTGCTGCAGAAAGCAAAAAAATAACTTTTGGCATAAGGCTCGTTGGTCTAGGGGTATGATTCTCGCTTAGGGTGCGAGAGGTCCAGGTTTCAAATCCCGGATGAGCCCTTTTGCAGATCCTTGAACAATCTCAGACAGGCAGATCTTGGGCCACTGGTCGGTATGCCGACTATCACCTCTTGGGCGCAGGACAAGGTGGCTGAATGGTTTTGGCGATGGGACTGCAAATCTATTTTGATATGCACTTGTTGGTTCAACGTCGCACAACATTCATTATTTTAGATAACCTGCAGAATGTAGGAGCAATTCTGACTTCCAAGTACAACGATAATGATTCAAATGTAATACACTTGAAATGACATCCAGCCCCTAAAACAAATGAATTCCTCAGGCTCTGCATTGGCCGGGAATCGAACCCGGGTCAACTGCTTGGAAGGCAGCTATGCTCACCACTATACCACCAATGCTATGTGCAGCTCAGTAGCAACATTGAGACATCGACTCATAATTTGACCGTCATTTTGGTGGAAAGTGATAATTCATTGACCAGACAGATCGTTGGTTTAGGTGTATGATTATGGCTTAGGTTGCGAGAGGTCCCTGGTTAAAAAATCTATCATTTTAATCAGTACAGGTTACCTTCAGATTAGTCCCGTGACACTTGTGGGGAACGTAGGGCAAAACGGAGAACATTGCGACAAGTGGGGTCACATTAGTTTGTAGCCCAAGATTTTGGATTCTACAAACAGAACTTGGCACATAGACGGTTCTGACTTCAGACGAGTCTCCTGACACTTGTGGGGGATGTAGAGAAAAATTGAGAATACCACAGTGTTCGTGAGGGTCTCCTCATTCCAGAGAGTGGTCATACGAATTTGTAGGTCAAACGGTTCGGAAGCTAGAGATGTTTTTGTGAGAAGACCGATTATAGGTATTGTCTTTGACAAAAACCGATCTAGGTCCACCATCTTTCACTGCAGATATGGAGGGGTAACATAAGCAGTTGTGGAGGATTGAGACGGATACGCTGAGTCATAATCTCTCTAGTTGAAAACGGATCTATTTGAATGGGTATTTTCAACATTAATTGACTTTGATTCACGTACCTTTGCGTCATTTGACTCAAAATAAATGAGTTCCATTCTTTTGGAAGTCTTATTTTTTCATTTGCTCTTTAAAAAATGAATTGATCTCATTTTGCACTTTATTAATTTGTAAAAACTCGTCAACATTTTGCTGTCGCGACTGAAGAAGACAGAATGTGAAAGACACAGCAGATGAACTACAGAAGATTTGAACTGAAGCATGGTCAAGATTTTGGAAGACTGTTATGCTCACAAGTAAAGCACAAAACACTCACATGATGTTCAATCGTTCCAAGCACCAGGACACGTCAATCGATATCTTCACTGTCATTGCTGCAGAAAGCAAAAAAATAACTTTTGGCATAAGGCTCGTTGGTCTAGGGGTATGATTCTCGCTTAGGGTGCGAGAGGTCCCGGGTTCAAATCCCGGATGAGCCCTTTTGCAGATCCTTGAACAATCTCAGACAGGCAGATCTTGGGCCACTGGTCGGAATGCCGACTATCACCTCTTGGGCGCAGGACAAGGTGGCTGAATGGTTTTGGCGATGGGACTGCAAATCTATTTTGATATGCACTTGTTGGTTCAACGTCGCACAACATTTATTATTTTAGATAACCTGCAGAATGTAGGAGCAATTCTGACTTCCAAGTACAACGATAATGATTCAAATGTAATACACTTGAAATGACATCCAGCCCCTAAAACAAATGAATTCCTCAGGCTCTGCATTGGCCGGGAATCATGGTGCAGCTCAGTAGCAACATTGAGACATCGACTCATAATTTGACCGTCATTTTGGTGGAAAGTGATAATTCATTGACCAGACAGATCGTTGGTTTAGGTTATGATTATGGCTTAGGTTGCGAGAGGTCCCTGGTTAAAAAATCTATCATTTTAATCACTACAGGTTACCTTCAGATTAGTCCCGTGACACTTGTGGGGAACGTAGGGCAAAACGGAGAACATTGCGACAAGTGGGGTCACATTAGTTTGTAGCCCAAGATTTTGGATTCTACAAACAGAACTTGGCACATAGACGGTTCTGACTTCAGACGAGTCTCCTGACACTTGTGGGGGATGTAGAGAAAAATTGAGAATACCACAGTGTTCGTGAGGGTCTCCTCATTCCAGAGAGTGGTCATACGAATTTGTAGGTCAAACGGTTCGGAAGCTAGAGATGTTTTTGTGAGAAGACCGATTATAGGTATTGTCTTTGACAAAAACCGATCTAGGTCCACCATCTTTCACTGCAGATATGGAGGGGTAACATAAGCAGTTGTGGAGGATTGAGACGGATACGCTGAGTCATAATCTCTCTAGTTGAAAACGGATCTATTTGAATGGGTATTTTCAACATTAATTGACTTTGATTCACGTACCTTTGCGTCATTTGAATCAAAATAAATGAGTTCCATTCTTTTGGAAGTCTTATTTTTTAATTTGCTCTTTAAAAAATGAATTGATCTCATTTTGCACTTTATTAATTTGTAAAAACTCGTCAACATTTTGCTGTCGCGACTGAAGAAGACAGAATGTGAAAGACACAGCAGATGAACTACAGAAGATTTGAACTGAAGCATGGTCAAGATTTTGGAAGACTGTTATGCTCACAAGTAAAGCACAAAACACTCACATGATGTTCAATCGTTCCAAGCACCAGGGACACGTCAATCGATATCTTCACTGTCATTGCTGCAGAAAGCAAAAAAATAACTTTTGGCATAAGGCTCGTTGGTCTAGGGGTATGATTCTCGCTTAGGGTGCGAGAGGTCCCGGGTTCAAATCCCGGATGAGCCCTTTTGCAGATCCTTGAACAATCTCAGACAGGCAGATCTTGGGCCACTGGTCGGAATGCCGACTATCACCTCTTGGGCGCAGGACAAGGTGGCTGAATGGTTTTGGCGATGGGACTGCAAATCTATTTTGATATGCACTTGTTGGTTCAACGTCGCACAACATTTATTATTTTAGATAACCTGCAGAATGTAGGAGCAATTCTGACTTCCAAGTACGATAATGATTCAAATGTAATACACTTGAAATGACATCCAGCCCCTAAAACAAATGAATTCCTCAGGCTCTGCATTGGCCGGGAATCGAACCCGGGTCAACTGCTTGGAAGGCAGCTATGCTCACCACTATACCACCAATGCTATGTGCAGCTCAGTAGCAACATTGAGACATCGACTCATAATTTGACCGTCATTTTGGTGGAAAGTGATAATTCATTGACCAGACAGATCGTTGGTTTAGGTGTATGATTATGGCTTAGGTTGCGAGAGGTCCCTGGTTAAAAAATCTATCATTTTAATCACTACAGGTTACCTTCAGATTAGTCCCGTGACACTTGTGGGGAACGTAGGGCAAAACGGAGAACATTGCGACAAGTGGGGTCACATTAGTTTGTAGCCCAAGATTTTGGATTCTACAAACAGAACTTGGCACATAGACGGTTCTGACTTCAGACGAGTCTCCTGACACTTGTGGGGGATGTAGAGAAAAATTGAGAATACCACAGTGTTCGTGAGGGTCTCCTCATTCCAGAGAGTGGTCATACGAATTTGTAGGTCAAACGGTTCGGAAGCTAGAGATGTTTTTGTGAGAAGACCGATTATAGGTATTGTCTTTGACAAAAACCGATCTAGGTCCACCATCTTTCACTGCAGATATGGAGGGGTAACATAAGCAGTTGTGGAGGATTGAGACGGATACGCTGAGTCATAATCTCTCTAGTTGAAAACGGATCTATTTGAATGGGTATTTTCAACATTAATTGACTTTGATTCACGTACCTTTGCGTCATTTGAATCAAAATAAATGAGTTCCATTCTTTTGGAAGTCTTATTTTTTAATTTGCTCTTTAAAAAATGAATTGATCTCATTTTGCACTTTATTAATTTGTAAAAACTCGTCAACATTTTGCTGTCGCGACTGAAGAAGACAGAATGTGAAAGACACAGCAGATGAACTACAGAAGATTTGAACTGAAGCATGGTCAAGATTTTGGAAGACTGTTATGCTCACAAGTAAAGCACAAAACACTCACATGATGTTCAATCGTTCCAAGCACCAGGGACGATTGAACATGGCTTAGGTTGCGAGAGGTCCCTGGTTAAAAAATCTATCATTTTAATCACTACAGGTTACCTTCAGATTAGTCCCGTGACACTTGTGGGGAACGTAGGGCAAAACGGAGAACATTGCGACAAGTGGGGTCACATTAGTTTGTAGCCCAAGATTTTGGATTCTACAAACAGAACTTGGCACATAGACGGTTCTGACTTCAGACGAGTCTCCTGACACTTGTGGGGGATGTAGAGAAAAATTGAGAATACCACAGTGTTCGTGAGGGTCTCCTCATTCCAGAGAGTGGTCATACGAATTTGTAGGTCAAACGGTTCGGAAGCTAGAGATGTTTTTGTGAGAAGACCGATTATAGGTATTGTCTTTGACAAAAACCGATCTAGGTCCACCATCTTTCACTGCAGATATGGAGGGGTAACATAAGCAGTTGTGGAGGATTGAGACGGATACGCTGAGTCATAATCTCTCTAGTTGAAAACGGATCTATTTGAATGGGTATTTTCAACATTAATTGACTTTGATTCACGTACCTTTGCGTCATTTGACTCAAAATAAATGAGTTCCATTCTTTTGGAAGTCTTATTTTTTCATTTGCTCTTTAAAAAATGAATTGATCTCATTTTGCACTTTATTAATTTGTAAAAACTCGTCATCATTTTGCTGTCGCGACTGAAGAAGACAGAATGTGAAAGACACAGCAGATGAACTACAGAAGATTTGAACTGAAGCATGGTCAAGATTTTGGAAGACTGTTATGCTCACAAGTAAAGCACAAAACACTCACATGATGTTCAATCGTTCCAAGCACCAGGGACACGTCAATCGATATCTTCACTGTCATTGCTGCAGAAAGCAAAAAAATAACTTTTGGCATAAGGCTCGTTGGTCTAGGGGTATGATTCTCGCTTAGGGTGCGAGAGGTCCCGGGTTCAAATCCCGGATGAGCCCTTTTGCAGATCCTTGAACAATCTCAGACAGGCAGATCTTGGGCCACTGGTCGGAACGCCGACTATCACCTCTTGGGCGCAGGACAAGGTGGCTGAATGGTTTTGGCGATGGGACTGCAAATCTATTTTGATGCAGAATGTAGGAGCAATTCTGACTTCCAAGTACAACGATAATGATTCAAATGTAATACACTTGAAATGACATCCAGCCCCTAAAACAAATGAATTCCTCAGGCTCTGCATTGGCCGGGAATCGAACCCGGGTCAACTGCTTGGAAGGCAGCTATGCTCACCACTATACCACCAATGCTATGTGCAGCTCAGTAGCAACATTGAGACATCGACTCATAATTTGACCGTCATTTTGGTGGAAAGTGATAATTCATTGACCAGACAGATCGTTGGTTTAGGTGTATGATTATGGCTTAGGTTGCGAGAGGTCCCTGGTTAAAAAATCTATCATTTTAATCACTACAGGTTACCTTCAGATTAGTCCCGTGACACTTGTGGGGAACGTAGGGCAAAACGGAGAACATTGCGACAAGTGGGGTCACATTAGTTTGTAGCCCAAGATTTTGGATTCTACAAACAGAACTTGGCACATAGACGGTTCTGACTTCAGACGAGTCTCCTGACACTTGTGGGGGATGTAGAGAAAAATTGAGAATACCACAGTGTTCGTGAGGGTCTCCTCATTCCAGAGAGTGGTCATACGAATTTGTAGGTCAAACGGTTCGGAAGCTAGAGATGTTTTTGTGAGAAGACCGATTATAGGTATTGTCTTTGACAAAAACCGATCTAGGTCCACCATCTTTCACTGCAGATATGGAGGGGTAACATAAGCAGTTGTGGAGGATTGAGACGGATACGCTGAGTCATAATCTCTCTAGTTGAAAACGGATCTATTTGAATGGGTATTTTCAACATTAATTGACTTTGATTCACGTACCTTTGCGTCATTTGACTCAAAATAAATGAGTTCCATTCTTTTGGAAGTCTTATTTTTTCATTTGCTCTTTAAAAAATGAATTGATCTCATTTTGCACTTTATTAATTTGTAAAAACTCGTCAACATTTTGCTGTCGCGACTGAAGAAGACAGAATGTGAAAGACACAGCAGATGAACTACAGAAGATTTGAACTGAAGCATGGTCAAGATTTTGGAAGACTGTTATGCTCACAAGTAAAGCACAAAACACTCACATGATGTTCAATCGTTCCAAGCACCAGGGACACGTCAATCGATATCTTCACTGTCATTGCTGCAGAAAGCAAAAAAATAACTTTTGGCATAAGGCTCGTTGGTCTAGGGGTATGATTCTCGCTTAGGGTGCGAGAGGTCCCGGGTTCAAATCCCGGATGAGCCCTTTTGCAGATCCTTGAACAATCTCAGACAGGCAGATCTTGGGCCACTGGTCGGAACGCCGACTATCACCTCTTGGGCGCAGGACAAGGTGGCTGAATGGTTTTGGCGATGGGACTGCAAATCTATTTTGATATGCACTTGTTGGTTCAACGTCGCACAACATTTATTATTTTAGATAACCTGCAGAATGTAGGAGCAATTCTGACTTCCAAGTACAACGATAATGATTCAAATGTAATACACTTGAAATGACATCCAGCCCCTAAAACAAATGAATTCCTCAGGCTCTGCATTGGCCGGGAATCGAACCCGGGTCAACTGCTTGGAAGGCAGCTATGCTCACCACTATACCACCAATGCTATGTGCAGCTCAGTAGCAACATTGAGACATCGACTCATAATTTGACCGTCATTTTGGTGGAAAGTGATAATTCATTGACCAGACAGATCGTTGGTTTAGGTGTATGATTATGGCTTAGGTTGCGAGAGGTCCCTGGTTAAAAAATCTATCATTTTAATCACTACAGGTTACCTTCAGATTAGTCCCGTGACACTTGTGGGGAACGTAGGGCAAAACGGAGAACATTGCGACAAGTGGGGTCACATTAGTTTGTAGCCCAAGATTTTGGATTCTACAAACAGAACTTGGCACATAGACGGTTCTGACTTCAGACGAGTCTCCTGACACTTGTGGGGGATGTAGAGAAAAATTGAGAATACCACAGTGTTCGTGAGGGTCTCCTCATTCCAGAGAGTGGTCATACGAATTTGTAGGTCAAACGGTTCGGAAGCTAGAGATGTTTTTGTGAGAAGACCGATTATAGGTATTGTCTTTGACAAAAACCGATCTAGGTCCACCATCTTTCACTGCAGATATGGAGGGGTAACATAAGCAGTTGTGGAGGATTGAGACGGATACGCTGAGTCATAATCTCTCTAGTTGAAAACGGATCTATTTGAATGGGTATTTTCAACATTAATTGACTTTGATTCACGTACCTTTGCGTCATTTGACTCAAAATAAATGAGTTCCATTCTTTTGGAAGTCTTATTTTTTCATTTGCTCTTTAAAAAATGAATTGATCTCATTTTGCACTTTATTAATTTGTAAAAACTCGTCATCATTTTGCTGTCGCGACTGAAGAAGACAGAATGTGAAAGACACAGCAGATGAACTACAGAAGATTTGAACTGAAGCATGGTCAAGATTTTGGAAGACTGTTATGCTCACAAGTAAAGCACAAAACACTCACATGATGTTCAATCGTTCCAAGCACCAGGGACACGTCAATCGATATCTTCACTGTCATTGCTGCAGAAAGCAAAAAAATAACTTTTGGCATAAGGCTCGTTGGTCTAGGGGTATGATTCTCGCTTAGGGTGCGAGAGGTCCCGGGTTCAAATCCCGGATGAGCCCTTTTGCAGATCCTTGAACAATCTCAGACAGGCAGATCTTGGGCCACTGGTCGGAACGCCGACTATCACCTCTTGGGCGCAGGACAAGGTGGCTGAATGGTTTTGGCGATGGGACTGCAAATCTATTTTGATATGCACTTGTTGGTTCAACGTCGCACAACATTCATTATTTTAGATAACCTGCAGAATGTAGGAGCAATTCTGACTTCCAAGTACAACGATAATGATTCAAATGTAATACACTTGAAATGACATCCAGCCCCTAAAACAAATGAATTCCTCAGGCTCTGCATTGGCCGGGAATCGAACCCGGGTCAACTGCTTGGAAGGCAGCTATGCTCACCACTATACCACCAATGCTATGTGCAGCTCAGTAGCAACATTGAGACATCGACTCATAATTTGACCGTCATTTTGGTGGAAAGTGATAATTCATTGACCAGACAGATCGTTGGTTTAGGTGTATGATTATGGCTTAGGTTGCGAGAGGTCCCTGGTTAAAAAATCTATCATTTTAATCACTACAGGTTACCTTCAGATTAGTCCCGTGACACTTGTGGGGAACGTAGGGCAAAACGGAGAACATTGCGACAAGTGGGGTCACATTAGTTTGTAGCCCAAGATTTTGGATTCTACAAACAGAACTTGGCACATAGACGGTTCTGACTTCAGACGAGTCTCCTGACACTTGTGGGGGATGTAGAGAAAAATTGAGAATACCACAGTGTTCGTGAGGGTCTCCTCATTCCAGAGAGTGGTCATACGAATTTGTAGGTCAAACGGTTCGGAAGCTAGAGATGTTTTTGTGAGAAGACCGATTATAGGTATTGTCTTTGACAAAAACCGATCTAGGTCCACCATCTTTCACTGCAGATATGGAGGGGTAACATAAGCAGTTGTGGAGGATTGAGACGGATACGCTGAGTCATAATCTCTCTAGTTGAAAACGGATCTATTTGAATGGGTATTTTCAACATTAATTGACTTTGATTCACGTACCTTTGCGTCATTTGACTCAAAATAAATGAGTTCCATTCTTTTGGAAGTCTTATTTTTTCATTTGCTCTTTAAAAAATGAATTGATCTCATTTTGCACTTTATTAATTTGTAAAAACTCGTCAACATTTTGCTGTCGCGACTGAAGAAGACAGAATGTGAAAGACACAGCAGATGAACTACAGAAGATTTGAACTGAAGCATGGTCAAGATTTTGGAAGACTGTTATGCTCACAAGTAAAGCACAAAACACTCACATGATGTTCAATCGTTCCAAGCACCAGGGACACGTCAATCGATATCTTCACTGTCATTGCTGCAGAAAGCAAAAAAATAACTTTTGGCATAAGGCTCATCATAATTTGACCGTCATTTTGGTGGAAAGTGATAATTCATTGACCAGACAGATCGTTGGTTTAGGTGTATGATTATGGCTTAGGTTGCGAGAGGTCCCTGGTTAAAAAATCTATCATTTTAATCACTACAGGTTACCTTCAGATTAGTCCCGTGACACTTGTGGGGAACGTAGGGCAAAACGGAGAACATTGCGACAAGTGGGGTCACATTAGTTTGTAGCCCAAGATTTTGGATTCTACAAACAGAACTTGGCACATAGACGGTTCTGACTTCAGACGAGTCTCCTGACACTTGTGGGGGATGTAGAGAAAAATTGAGAATACCACAGTGTTCGTGAGGGTCTCCTCATTCCAGAGAGTGGTCATACGAATTTGTAGGTCAAACGGTTCGGAAGCTAGAGATGTTTTTGTGAGAAGACCGATTATAGGTATTGTCTTTGACAAAAACCGATCTAGGTCCACCATCTTTCACTGCAGATATGGAGGGGTAACATAAGCAGTTGTGGAGGATTGAGACGGATACGCTGAGTCATAATCTCTCTAGTTGAAAACGGATCTATTTGAATGGGTATTTTCAACATTAATTGACTTTGATTCACGTACCTTTGCGTCATTTGACTCAAAATAAATGAGTTCCATTCTTTTGGAAGTCTTATTTTTTCATTTGCTCTTTAAAAAATGAATTGATCTCATTTTGCACTTTATTAATTTGTAAAAACTCGTCATCAT
Source organism: Oncorhynchus clarkii lewisi (assembly GCF_045791955.1). Lineage (NCBI taxonomy): Eukaryota > Metazoa > Chordata > Actinopteri > Salmoniformes > Salmonidae > Oncorhynchus > Oncorhynchus clarkii. The sequence goes on along the minus strand of NC_092155.1, from coordinate 38,469,970 downwards.
TTTGCTGTCGCGACTGAAGAAGACAGAATGTGAAAGACACAGCAGATGAACTACAGAAGATTTGAACTGAAGCATGGTCAAGATTTTGGAAGACTGTTATGCTCACAAGTAAAGCACAAAACACTCACATGATGTTCAATCGTTCCAAGCACCAGGGACACGTCAATCGATATCTTCACTGTCATTGCTGCAGAAAGCAAAAAAATAACTTTTGGCATAAGGCTCGTTGGTCTAGGGGTATGATTCTCGCTTAGGGTGCGAGAGGTCCCGGGTTCAAATCCCGGATGAGCCCTTTTGCAGATCCTTGAACAATCTCAGACAGGCAGATCTTGGGCCACTGGTCGGAACGCCGACTATCACCTCTTGGGCGCAGGACAAGGTGGCTGAATGGTTTTGGCGATGGGACTGCAAATCTATTTTGATATGCACTTGTTGGTTCAACGTCGCACAACATTTATTATTTTAGATAACCTGCAGAATGTAGGAGCAATTCTGACTTCCAAGTACAACGATAATGATTCAAATGTAATACACTTGAAATGACATCCAGCCCCTAAAACAAATGACTTCCTCAGGCTCTGCATTGGCCGGGAATCGAACCCGGGTCAACTGCTTGGAAGGCAGCTATGCTCACCACTATACCACCAATGCTATGTGCAGCTCAGTAGCAACATTGAGACATCGACTCATAATTTGACCGTCATTTTGGTGGAAAGTGATAATTCATTGACCAGACAGATCGTTGGTTTAGGTGTATGATTATGGCTTAGGTTGCGAGAGGTCCCTGGTTAAAAAATCTATCATTTTAATCAGTACAGGTTACCTTCAGATTAGTCCCGTGACACTTGTGGGGAACGTAGGGCAAAACGGAGAACATTGCGACAAGTGGGGTCACATTAGTTTGTAGCCCAAGATTTTGGATTCTACAAACAGAACTTGGCACATAGACGGTTCTGACTTCAGACGAGTCTCCTGACACTTGTGGGGGATGTAGAGAAAAATTGAGAATACCACAGTGTTCGTGAGGGTCTCCTCATTCCAGAGAGTGGTCATACGAATTTGTAGGTCAAACGGTTCGGAAGCTAGAGATGTTTTTGTGAGAAGACCGATTATAGGTATTGTCTTTGACAAAAACCGATCTAGGTCCACCATCTTTCACTGCAGATATGGAGGGGTAACATAAGCAGTTGTGGAGGATTGAGACGGATACGCTGAGTCATAATCTCTCTAGTTGAAAACGGATCTATTTGAATGGGTATTTTCAACATTAATTGACTTTGATTCACGTACCTTTGCGTCATTTGACTCAAAATAAATGAGTTCCATTCTTTTGGAAGTCTTATTTTTTCATTTGCTCTTTAAAAAATGAATTGATCTCATTTTGCACTTTATTAATTTGTAAAAACTCGTCATCATTTTGCTGTCGCGACTGAAGAAGACAGAATGTGAAAGACACAGCAGATGAACTACAGAAGATTTGAACTGAAGCATGGTCAAGATTTTGGAAGACTGTTATGCTCACAAGTAAAGCACAAAACACTCACATGATGTTCAATCGTTCCAAGCACCAGGGACACGTCAATCGATATCTTCACTGTCATTGCTGCAGAAAGCAAAAAAATAACTTTTGGCATAAGGCTCGTTGGTCTAGGGGTATGATTCTCGCTTAGGGTGCGAGAGGTCCCGGGTTCAAATCCCGGATGAGCCCTTTTGCAGATCCTTGAACAATCTCAGACAGGCAGATCTTGGGCCACTGGTCGGAACGCCGACTATCACCTCTTGGGCGCAGGACAAGGTGGCTGAATGGTTTTGGCGATGGGACTGCAAATCTATTTTGATATGCACTTGTTGGTTCAACGTCGCACAACATTTATTATTTTAGATAACCTGCAGAATGTAGGAGCAATTCTGACTTCCAAGTACAACGATAATGATTCAAATGTAATACACTTGAAATGACATCCAGCCCCTAAAACAAATGAATTCCTCAGGCTCTGCATTGGCCGGGAATCGAACCCGGGTCAACTGCTTGGAAGGCAGCTATGCTCACCACTATACCACCAATGCTATGTGCAGCTCAGTAGCAACATTGAGACATCGACTCATAATTTGACCGTCATTTTGGTGGAAAGTGATAATTCATTGACCAGACAGATCGTTGGTTTAGGTGTATGATTATGGCTTAGGTTGCGAGAGGTCCCTGGTTAAAAAATCTATCATTTTAATCACTACAGGTTACCTTCAGATTAGTCCCGTGACACTTGTGGGGAACGTAGGGCAAAACGGAGAACATTGCGACAAGTGGGGTCACATTAGTTTGTAGCCCAAGATTTTGGATTCTACAAACAGAACTTGGCACATAGACGGTTCTGACTTCAGACGAGTCTCCTGACACTTGTGGGGGATGTAGAGAAAAATTGAGAATACCACAGTGTTCGTGAGGGTCTCCTCATTCCAGAGAGTGGTCATACGAATTTGTAGGTCAAACGGTTCGGAAGCTAGAGATGTTTTTGTGAGAAGACCGATTATAGGTATTGTCTTTGACAAAAACCGATCTAGGTCCACCATCTTTCACTGCAGATATGGAGGGGTAACATAAGCAGTTGTGGAGGATTGAGACGGATACGCTGAGTCATAATCTCTCTAGTTGAAAACGGATCTATTTGAATGGGTATTTTCAACATTAATTGACTTTGATTCACGTACCTTTGCGTCATTTGACTCAAAATAATTGAGTTCCATTCTTTTGGAAGTCTTATTTTTTCATTTGCTCTTTAAAAAATGAATTGATCTCATTTTGCACTTTATTCATTTGTAAAAACTCGTCATCATTTTGCTGTCGCGACTGAAGAAGACAGAATGTGAAAGACACAGCAGATGAACTACAGAAGATTTGAACTGAAGCATGGTCAAGATTTTGGAAGACTGTTATGCTCACAAGTAAAGCACAAAACACTCACATGATGTTCAATCGTTCCAAGCACCATGGACACGTCAATCGATATCTTCACTGTCATTGCTGCAGAAAGCAAAAAAAAAACTTTTGGCATAAGGCTCGTTGGTCTAGGGGTATGATTCTCGCTTAGGGTGCGAGAGGTCCCGGGTTCAAATCCCGGATGAGCCCTTTTGCAGATCCTTGAACAGTCTCAGACAGGCAGATCTTGGGCCACTGGTCGGAACGCCGACTATCACCTCTTGGGCGCAGGACAAGGTGGCTGAATGGTTTTGGCGATGGGACTGCAAATCTATTTTGATATGCACTTGTTGGTTCAACGTCGCACAACATTTATTATTTTAGATAACCTGCAGAATGTAGGAGCAATTCTGACTTCCAAGTACAACGATAATGATTCAAATGTAATACACTTGAAATGACATCCAGCCCCTAAAACAAACGAATTCCTCAGGCTCTGCATTGGCCGGGAATCAAACCCGGGTCAACTGCTTGGAAGGCAGCTATGCTCACCACTATACCACCAATGCTATGTGCAGCTCAGTAGCAACATTGAGACATCGACTCATAATTTGACCGTCATTTTGGTGGAAAGTGATAATTCATTGACCAGACAGATCGTTGGTTTAGGTGTATGATTATGGCTTAGGTTGCGAGAGGTCCCTGGTTAAAAAATCTATCATTTTAATCACTACAGGTTACCTTCAGATTAGTCCCGTGACACTTGTGGGGAACGTAGGGCAAAACGGAGAACATTGCGACAAGTGGGGTCACATTAGTTTGTAGCTCAAGATTTTGGATTCTACAAACAGAACTTGGCACATAGACGGTTCTGACTTCAGACGAGTCTCCTGACACTTGTGGGGGATGTAGAGAAAAATTGAGAATACCACCGTGTTCGTGAGGGTCTCCTCATTCCAGAGAGTGGTCATACGAATTTGTAGGTCAAACGGTTCGGAAGCTAGAGATGTTTTTGTGAGAAGACCGATTATAGGTATTGTCTCATGGTTTGACAAAAACCGATCTAGGTCCACCATCTTTCACTGCAGATATGGAGGGGTAACATAAGCAGTTGTGGAGGATTGAGACGGATACGCTGAGTCTTAATCTCTCTAGTTGAAAACGGATCTATTTGAATGGGTATTTTCAACATTAATTGACTTTGATTCACGTACCTTTGCGTCATTTGACTCAAAATAAATGAGTTCCATTCTTTTGAAGTCTTATTTTTTCATTTGCTCTTTAAAAAATGAATTGATCTCATTTTGCACTTTATTAATTTGTAAAAACTCGTCATCATTTTGCTGTCGCGACTGAAGAAGACAGAATGTGAAAGACACAGCAGATGAACTACAGAAGATTTGAACTGAAGCATGGTCAAGAGTTTGGAAGACTGTTATGCTCACAAGTAAAGCACAAAACACTCACATGATGTTCAATCGTTCCAAGCACCATGGACACGTCAATCGATATCTTCACTGTCATTGCTGCAGAAAGCAAAAAAATAACTTTTGGCATAAGGCTCGTTGGTCTAGGGGTATGATTCTCGCTTAGGGTGCGAGAGGTCCCGGGTTCAAATCCCGGATGAGCCCTTTTGCAGATCCTTGAACAATCTCAGACAGGCAGATCTTGGGCCACTGGTCGGAATGCCGACTATCACCTCTTGGGCGCAGGACAAGGTGGCTGAATGGTTTTGGCGATGGGACTGCAAATCTATTTTGATATGCACTTGTTGGTTCAACGTCGCACAACATTTATTATTTTAGATAACCTGCAGAATGTAGGAGCAATTCTGACTTCCAAGTACAACGATAATGATTCAAATGTAATACACTTGAAATGACATCCAGCCCCTAAAACAAACAAATTCCTCAGGCTCTGCATTGGCCGGGAATCGAACCCGGGTCAACTGCTTGGAAGGCAGCTATGCTCACCACTATACCACCAATGCTATGTGCAGCTCAGTAGCAACATTGAGACATCGACTCATAATTTGACCGTCATTTTGGTGGAAAGTGATAATTCATTGACCAGACAGATCGTTGGTTTAGGTGTATGATTATGGCTTAGGTTGCGAGAGGTCCCTGGTTAAAAAATCTATCATTTTAATCACTACAGGTTACCTTCAGATTAGTCCCGTGACACTTGTGGGGAACGTAGGGCAAAACGGAGAACATTGCGACAAGTGGGGTCACATTAGTTTGTAGCTCAAGATTTTGGATTCTACAAACAGAACTTGGCACATAGACGGTTCTGACTTCAGACGAGTCTCCTGACACTTGTGGGGGATGTAGAGAAAAGAGTTTGAGAATACCACAAGTGTTCATGAGGGTCTCCTCTTCACTGTCATTCCAGAGAGTGGTCATACGAATTTGTAGGTCAAACGGTTCGGAAGCAGATCTTGGGCCACTGGTCGGAATAGAGATGTTTTTGTGAGAAGACCGATTATAGGTATTGTCTCAATGGTTTTGACAAAAACCGATCTAGGTCCACCATCTTTCACTGCAGATATGGAGGGGTAACATAAGCAGTTGTGGAGGATTGAGACGGATACGCTGAGTCTTAATCTCTCTAGTTGAAAACGGATCTATTTGAATGGGTATTTTCAACATTAATTGACTTTGATTCACGTACCTTTGCGTCATTTGACTCAAAATAAATGAGTTCCATTCTTTTGGAAGTCTTATTTTTTCATTTGCTCTTTAAAAAATGAATTGATCTCATTTTGCACTTTATTAATTTGTAAAAACTCGTCATCATTTTGCTGTCGCGACTGAAGAAGACAGAATGTGAAAGACACAGCAGATGAACTACAGAAGATTTGAACTGAAGCATGGTCAAGAGTTTGGAAGACTGTTATGCTCACAAGTAAAGCACAAAACACTCACATGATGTTCAATCGTTCCAAGCACCATGGACACGTCAATCGATATCTTCACTGTCATTGCTGCAGAAAGCAAAAAAATAACTTTTGGCATAAGGCTCGTTGGTCTAGGGGTATGATTCTCGCTTAGGGTGCGAGAGGTCCCGGGTTCAAATCCCGGATGAGCCCTTTTGCAGATCCTTGAACAATCTCAGACAGGCAGATCTTGGGCCACTGGTCGGAATGCCGACTATCACCTCTTGGGCGCAGGACAAGGTGGCTGAATGGTTTTGGCGATGGGACTGCAAATCTATTTTGATATGCACTTGTTGGTTCAACGTCGCACAACATTTATTATTTTAGATAACCTGCAGAATGTAGGAGCAATTCTGACTTCCAAGTACAACGATAATGATTCAAATGTAATACACTTGAAATGACATCCAGCCCCTAAAACAAACAAATTCCTCAGGCTCTGCATTGGCCGGGAATCGAACCCGGGTCAACTGCTTGGAAGGCAGCTATGCTCACCACTATACCACCAATGCTATGTGCAGCTCAGTAGCAACATTGAGACATCGACTCATAATTTGACCGTCATTTTGGTGGAAAGTGATAATTCATTGACCAGACAGATCGTTGGTTTAGGTGTATGATTATGGCTTAGGTTGCGAGAGGTCCCTGGTTAAAAAATCTATCATTTTAATCACTACAGGTTACCTTCAGATTAGTCCCGTGACACTTGTGGGGAACGTAGGGCAAAACGGAGAACATTGCGACAAGTGGGGTCACATTAGTTTGTAGCTCAAGATTTTGGATTCTACAAACAGAACTTGGCACATAGACGGTTCTGACTTCAGACGAGTCTCCTGACACTTGTGGGGGATGTAGAGAAATATTGAGAATACCACCGTGTTCGTGAGGGTCTCCTCATTCCAGAGAGTGGTCATACGAATTTGTAGGTCAAACGGTTCGGAAGCTAGAGATGTTTTTGTGAGAAGACCGATTATAGGTATTGTCTCATGGTTTGACAAAAACCGATCTAGGTCCACCATCTTTCACTGCAGATATGGAGGGGTAACATAAGCAGTTGTGGAGGATTGAGACGGATACGCTGAGTCTTAATCTCTCTAGTTGAAAACGGATCTATTTGAATGGGTATTTTCAACATTAATTGACTTTGATTCACGTACCTTTGCGTCATTTGACTCAAAATAAATGAGTTCCATTCTTTTGAAGTCTTATTTTTTCATTTGCTCTTTAAAAAATGAATTGATCTCATTTTGCACTTTATTAATTTGTAAAAACTCGTCATCATTTTGCTGTCGCGACTGAAGAAGACAGAATGTGAAAGACACAGCAGATGAACTACAGAAGATTTGAACTGAAGCATGGTCAAGAGTTTGGAAGACTGTTATGCTCACAAGTAAAGCACAAAACACTCACATGATGTTCAATCGTTCCAAGCACCATGGACACGTCAATCGATATCTTCACTGTCATTGCTGCAGAAAGCAAAAAAATAACTTTTGGCATAAGGCTCGTTGGTCTAGGGGTATGATTCTCGCTTAGGGTGCGAGAGGTCCCGGGTTCAAATCCCGGATGAGCCCTTTTGCAGATCCTTGAACAATCTCAGACAGGCAGATCTTGGGCCACTGGTCGGAATGCCGACTATCACCTCTTGGGCGCAGGACAAGGTGGCTGAATGGTTTTGGCGATGGGACTGCAAATCTATTTTGATATGCACTTGTTGGTTCAACGTCGCACAACATTTATTATTTTAGATAACCTGCAGAATGTAGGAGCAATTCTGACTTCCAAGTACAACGATAATGATTCAAATGTAATACACTTGAAATGACATCCAGCCCCTAAAACAAACGAATTCCTCAGGCTCTGCATTGGCCGGGAATCAAACCCGGGTCAACTGCTTGGAAGGCAGCTATGCTCACCACTATACCACCAATGCTATGTGCAGCTCAGTAGCAACATTGAGACATCGACTCATAATTTGACCGTCATTTTGGTGGAAAGTGATAATTCATTGACCAGACAGATCGTTGGTTTAGGTGTATGATTATGGCTTAGGTTGCGAGAGGTCCCTGGTTAAAAAATCTATCATTTTAATCACTACAGGTTACCTTCAGATTAGTCCCGTGACACTTGTGGGGAACGTAGGGCAAAACGGAGAACATTGCGACAAGTGGGGTCACATTAGTTTGTAGCTCAAGATTTTGGATTCTACAAACAGAACTTGGCACATAGACGGTTCTGACTTCAGACGAGTCTCCTGACACTTGTGGGGGATGTAGAGAAAAATTGAGAATACCACCGTGTTCGTGAGGGTCTCCTCATTCCAGAGAGTGGTCATACGAATTTGTAGGTCAAACGGTTCGGAAGCTAGAGATGTTTTTGTGAGAAGACCGATTATAGGTATTGTCTCATGGTTTGACAAAAACCGATCTAGGTCCACCATCTTTCACTGCAGATATGGAGGGGTAACATAAGCAGTTGTGGAGGATTGAGACGGATACGCTGAGTCTTAATCTCTCTAGTTGAAAACGGATCTATTTGAATGGGTATTTTCAACATTAATTGACTTTGATTCACGTACCTTTGCGTCATTTGACTCAAAATAAATGAGTTCCATTCTTTTGAAGTCTTATTTTTTCATTTGCTCTTTAAAAAATGAATTGATCTCATTTTGCACTTTATTAATTTGTAAAAACTCGTCATCATTTTGCTGTCGCGACTGAAGAAGACAGAATGTGAAAGACACAGCAGATGAACTACAGAAGATTTGAACTGAAGCATGGTCAAGAGTTTGGAAGACTGTTATGCTCACAAGTAAAGCACAAAACACTCACATGATGTTCAATCGTTCCAAGCACCATGGACACGTCAATCGATATCTTCACTGTCATTGCTGCAGAAAGCAAAAAAATAACTTTTGGCATAAGGCTCGTTGGTCTAGGGGTATGATTCTCGCTTAGGGTGCGAGAGGTCCCGGGTTCAAATCCCGGATGAGCCCTTTTGCAGATCCTTGAACAATCTCAGACAGGCAGATCTTGGGCCACTGGTCGGAATGCCGACTATCACCTCTTGGGCGCAGGACAAGGTGGCTGAATGGTTTTGGCGATGGGACTGCAAATCTATTTTGATATGCACTTGTTGGTTCAACGTCGCACAACATTTATTATTTTAGATAACCTGCAGAATGTAGGAGCAATTCTGACTTCCAAGTACAACGATAATGATTCAAATGTAATACACTTGAAATGACATCCAGCCCCTAAAACAAACGAATTCCTCAGGCTCTGCATTGGCCGGGAATCAAACCCGGGTCAACTGCTTGGAAGGCAGCTATGCTCACCACTATACCACCAATGCTATGTGCAGCTCAGTAGCAACATTGAGACATCGACTCATAATTTGACCGTCATTTTGGTGGAAAGTGATAATTCATTGACCAGACAGATCGTTGGTTTAGGTGTATGATTATGGCTTAGGTTGCGAGAGGTCCCTGGTTAAAAAATCTATCATTTTAATCACTACAGGTTACCTTCAGATTAGTCCCGTGACACTTGTGGGGAACGTAGGGCAAAACGGAGAACATTGCGACAAGTGGGGTCACATTAGTTTGTAGCTCAAGATTTTGGATTCTACAAACAGAACTTGGCACATAGACGGTTCTGACTTCAGACGAGTCTCCTGACACTTGTGGGGGATGTAGAGAAAAATTGAGAATACCACCGTGTTCGTGAGGGTCTCCTCATTCCAGAGAGTGGTCATACGAATTTGTAGGTCAAACGGTTCGGAAGCTAGAGATGTTTTTGTGAGAAGACCGATTATAGGTATTGTCTCATGGTTTGACAAAAACCGATCTAGGTCCACCATCTTTCACTGCAGATATGGAGGGGTAACATAAGCAGTTGTGGAGGATTGAGACGGATACGCTGAGTCTTAATCTCTCTAGTTGAAAACGGATCTATTTGAATGGGTATTTTCAACATTAATTGACTTTGATTCACGTACCTTTGCGTCATTTGACTCAAAATAAATGAGTTCCATTCTTTTGAAGTCTTATTTTTTCATTTGCTCTTTAAAAAATGAATTGATCTCATTTTGCACTTTATTAATTTGTAAAAACTCGTCATCATTTTGCTGTCGCGACTGAAGAAGACAGAATGTGAAAGACACAGCAGATGAACTACAGAAGATTTGAACTGAAGCATGGTCAAGAGTTTGGAAGACTGTTATGCTCACAAGTAAAGCACAAAACACTCACATGATGTTCAATCGTTCCAAGCACCATGGACACGTCAATCGATATCTTCACTGTCATTGCTGCAGAAAGCAAAAAAATAACTTTTGGCATAAGGCTCGTTGGTCTAGGGGTATGATTCTCGCTTAGGGTGCGAGAGGTCCCGGGTTCAAATCCCGGATGAGCCCTTTTGCAGATCCTTGAACAATCTCAGACAGGCAGATCTTGGGCCACTGGTCGGAATGCCTACTATCACCTCTTGGGCGCAGGACAAGGTGGCTGAATGGTTTTGGCGATGGGACTGCAAATCTATTTTGATATGCACTTGTTGGTTCAACGTCGCACAACATTTATTATTTTAGATAACCTGCAGAATGTAGGAGCAATTCTGACTTCCAAGTACAACGATAATGATTCAAATGTAATACACTTGAAATGACATCCAGCCCCTAAAACAAACAAATTCCTCAGGCTCTGCATTGGCCGAGAATCAAACCCGGGTCAACTGCTTGGAAGGCAGCTATGCTCACCACTATACCACCAATGCTATGTGCAGCTCAGTAGCAACATTGAGACATCGACTCATAATTTGACCGTCATTTTGGTGGAAAGTGATAATTCATTGACCAGACAGATCGTTGGTTTAGGTGTATGATTATGGCTTAGGTTGCGAGAGGTCCCTGGTTAAAAAATCTATCATTTTAATCACTACAGGTTACCTTCAGATTAGTCCCGTGACACTTGTGGGGAACGTAGGGCAAAACGGAGAACATTGCGACAAGTGGGGTCACATTAGTTTGTAGCTCAAGATTTTGGATTCTACAAACAGAACTTGGCACATAGACGGTTGTGACTTCAGACGAGTCTCCTGACACTTGTGGGGGATGTAGAGAAAAATTGAGAATACCACCGTGTTCGTGAGGGTCTCCTCATTCCAGAGAGTGGTCATACGAATTTGTAGGTCAAACGGTTCGGAAGCTAGAGATGTTTTTGTGAGAAGACCGATTATAGGTATTGTCTCATGGTTTGACAAAAACCGATCTAGGTCCACCATCTTTCACTGCAGATATGGAGGGGTAACATAAGCAGTTGTGGAGGATTGAGACGGATACGCTGAGTCTTAATCTCTCTAGTTGAAAACGGATCTATTTGAATGGGTATTTTCAACATTAATTGACTTTGATTCACGTACCTTTGCGTCATTTGACTCAAAATAAATGAGTTCCATTCTTTTGAAGTCTTATTTTTTCATTTGCTCTTTAAAAAATGAATTGATCTCATTTTGCACTTTATTAATTTGTAAAAACTCGTCATCATTTTGCTGTCGCGACTGAAGAAGACAGAATGTGAAAGACACAGCAGATGAACTACAGAAGATTTGAACTGAAGCATGGTCAAGAGTTTGGAAGACTGTTATGCTCACAAGTAAAGCACAAAACACTCACATGATGTTCAATCGTTCCAAGCACCATGGACACGTCAATCGATATCTTCACTGTCATTGCTGCAGAAAGCAAAAAAATAACTTTTGGCATAAGGCTCGTTGGTCTAGGGGTATGATTCTCGCTTAGGGTGCGAGAGGTCCCGGGTTCAAATCCCGGATGAGCCCTTTTGCAGATCCTTGAACAATCTCAGACAGGCAGATCTTGGGCCACTGGTCGGAATGCCGACTATCACCTCTTGGGCGCAGGACAAGGTGGCTGAATGGTTTTGGCGATGGGACTGCAAATCTATTTTGATATGCACTTGTTGGTTCAACGTCGCACAACATTTATTATTTTAGATAACCTGCAGAATGTAGGAGCAATTCTGACTTCCAAGTACAACGATAATGATTCAAATGTAATACACTTGAAATGACATCCAGCCCCTAAAACAAACGAATTCCTCAGGCTCTGCATTGGCCGAGAATCGAACCCGGGTCAACTGCTTGGAAGGCAGCTATGCTCACCACTATACCACCAATGCTATGTGCAGCTCAGTAGCAACATTGAGACATCGACTCATAATTTGACCGTCATTTTGGTGGAAAGTGATAATTCATTGACCAGACAGATCGTTGGTTTAGGTGTATGATTATGGCTTAGGTTGCGAGAGGTCCCTGGTTAAAAAATCTATCATTTTAATCACTACAGGTTACCTTCAGATTAGTCCCGTGACACTTGTGGGGAACGTAGGGCAAAACGGAGAACATTGCGACAAGTGGGGTCACATTAGTTTGTAGCTCAAGATTTTGGATTCTACAAACAGAACTTGGCACATAGACGGTTCTGACTTCAGACGAGTCTCCTGACACTTGTGGGGGATGTAGAGAAAAATTGAGAATACCACCGTGTTCGTGAGGGTCTCCTCATTCCAGAGAGTGGTCATACGAATTTGTAGGTCAAACGGTTCGGAAGCTAGAGATGTTTTTGTGAGAAGACCGATTATAGGTATTGTCTCATGGTTTGACAAAAACCGATCTAGGTCCACCATCTTTCACTGCAGATATGGAGGGGTAACATAAGCAGTTGTGGAGGATTGAGACGGATACGCTGAGTCTTAATCTCTCTAGTTGAAAACGGATCTATTTGAATGGGTATTTTCAACATTAATTGACTTTGATTCACGTACCTTTGCGTCATTTGACTCAAAATAAATGAGTTCCATTCTTTTGAAGTCTTATTTTTTCATTTGCTCTTTAAAAAATGAATTGATCTCATTTTGCACTTTATTAATTTGTAAAAACTCGTCATCATTTTGCTGTCGCGACTGAAGAAGACAGAATGTGAAAGACACAGCAGATGAACTACAGAAGATTTGAACTGAAGCATGGTCAAGAGTTTGGAAGACTGTTATGCTCACAAGTAAAGCACAAAACACTCACATGATGTTCAATCGTTCCAAGCACCATGGACACGTCAATCGATATCTTCACTGTCATTGCTGCAGAAAGCAAAAAAATAACTTTTGGCATAAGGCTCGTTGGTCTAGGGGTATGATTCTCGCTTAGGGTGCGAGAGGTCCCGGGTTCAAATCCCGGATGAGCCCTTTTGCAGATCCTTGAACAATCTCAGACAGGCAGATCTTGGGCCACTGGTCGGAATGCCGACTATCACCTCTTGGGCGCAGGACAAGGTGGCTGAATGGTTTTGGCGATGGGACTGCAAATCTATTTTGATATGCACTTGTTGGTTCAACGTCGCACAACATTTATTATTTTAGATAACCTGCAGAATGTAGGAGCAATTCTGACTTCCAAGTACAACGATAATGATTCAAATGTAATACACTTGAAATGACATCCAGCCCCTAAAACAAATGAATTCCTCAGGCTCTGCATTGGCCGGGAATCGAACCCGGGTCAACTGCTTGGAAGGCAGCTATGCTCACCACTATACCACCAATGCTATGTGCAGCTCAGTAGCAACATTGAGACATCGACTCATAATTTGACCGTCATTTTGGTGGAAAGTGATAATTCATTGACCAGACAGATCGTTGGTTTAGGTGTATGATTATGGCTTAGGTTGCGAGAGGTCCCTGGTTAAAAAATCTATCATTTTAATCACTACAGGTTACCTTCAGATTAGTCCCGTGACACTTGTGGGGAACGTAGGGCAAAACGGAGAACATTGCGACAAGTGGGGTCACATTAGTTTGTAGCTCAAGATTTTGGATTCTACAAACAGAACTTGGCACATAGACGGTTCTGACTTCAGACGAGTCTCCTGACACTTGTGGGGGATGTAGAGAAAAATTGAGAATACCACCGTGTTCGTGAGGGTCTCCTCATTCCAGAGAGTGGTCATACGAATTTGTAGGTCAAACGGTTCGGAAGCTAGAGATGTTTTTGTGAGAAGACCGATTATAGGTATTGTCTCATGGTTTGACAAAAACCGATCTAGGTCCACCATCTTTCACTGCAGATATGGAGGGGTAACATAAGCAGTTGTGGAGGATTGAGACGGATACGCTGAGTCTTAATCTCTCTAGTTGAAAACGGATCTATTTGAATGGGTATTTTCAACATTAATTGACTTTGATTCACGTACCTTTGCGTCATTTGACTCAAAATAAATGAGTTCCATTCTTTTGAAGTCTTATTTTTTCATTTGCTCTTTAAAAAATGAATTGATCTCATTTTGCACTTTATTAATTTGTAAAAACTCGTCATCATTTTGCTGTCGCGACTGAAGAAGACAGAATGTGAAAGACACAGCAGATGAACTACAGAAGATTTGAACTGAAGCATGGTCAAGAGTTTGGAAGACTGTTATGCTCACAAGTAAAGCACAAAACACTCACATGATGTTCAATCGTTCCAAGCACCATGGACACGTCAATCGATATCTTCACTGTCATTGCTGCAGAAAGCAAAAAAATAACTTTTGGCATAAGGCTCGTTGGTCTAGGGGTATGATTCTCGCTTAGGGTGCGAGAGGTCCCGGGTTCAAATCCCGGATGAGCCCTTTTTAGATCCTTGAACAATCTCAGACAGGCAGATCTTGGGCCACTGGTCGGAATGCCGACTATCACCTCTTGGGCGCAGGACAAGGTGGCTGAATGGTTTTGGCGATGGGACTGCAAATCTATTTTGATATGCACTTGTTGGTTCAACGTCGCACAACATTTATTATTTTAGATAACCTGCAGAATGTAGGAGCAATTCTGACTTCCAAGTACAACGATAATGATTCAAATGTAATACACTTGAAATGACATCCAGCCCCTAAAACAAACAAATTCCTCAGGCTCTGCATTGGCCGGGAATCGAACCCGGGTCAACTGCTTGGAAGGCAGCTATGCTCACCACTATACCACCAATGCTATGTGCAGCGCAGTAGCAACAGAGAAAATAGAGAGAATACCACAGTGTTCGTGAGGGTCTCCTCATTCCAGAGAGTGGTCATACGAATTTGTAGGTCAAACGGTTCGGAAGCTAGAGATGTTTTTGTGAGAAGACCGATTATAGGTATTGTCTCATGGTTTGACAAAAACCGATCTAGGTCCACCATCTTTCACTGCAGATATGGAGGGGTAACATAAGCAGTTGTGGAGGATTGAGACGGATACGCTGAGTCTTAATCTCTCTAGTTGAAAACGGATCTATTTGAATGGGTATTTTCAACATTAATTGACTTTGATTCACGTACCTTTGCGTCATTTGACTCAAAATAAATGAGTTCCATTCTTTTGAAGTCTTATTTTTTCATTTGCTCTTTAAAAAATGAATTGATCTCATTTTGCACTTTATTAATTTGTAAAAACTCGTCATCATTTTGCTGTCGCGACTGAAGAAGACAGAATGTGAAAGACACAGCAGATGAACTACAGAAGATTTGAACTGAAGCATGGTCAAGAGTTTGGAAGACTGTTATGCTCACAAGTAAAGCACAAAACACTCACATGATGTTCAATCGTTCCAAGCACCATGGACACGTCAATCGATATCTTCACTGTCATTGCTGCAGAAAGCAAAAAAATAACTTTTGGCATAAGGCTCGTTGGTCTAGGGGTATGATTCTCGCTTAGGGTGCGAGAGGTCCCGGGTTCAAATCCCGGATGAGCCCTTTTGCAGATCCTTGAACAATCTCAGACAGGCAGATCTTGGGCCACTGGTCGGAATGCCGACTATCACCTCTTGGGCGCAGGACAAGGTGGCTGAATGGTTTTGGCGATGGGACTGCAAATCTATTTTGATATGCACTTGTTGGTTCAACGTCGCACAACATTTATTATTTTAGATAACCTGCAGAATGTAGGAGCAATTCTGACTTCCAAGTACAACGATAATGATTCAAATGTAATACACTTGAAATGACATCCAGCCCCTAAAACAAATGAATTCCTCAGGCTCTGCATTGGCCGGGAATCGAACCCGGGTCAACTGCTTGGAAGGCAGCTATGCTCACCACTATACCACCAATGCTATGTGCAGCTCAGTAGCAACATTGAGACATCGACTCATAATTTGACCGTCATTTTGGTGGAAAGTGATAATTCATTGACCAGACAGATCGTTGGTTTAGGTGTATGATTATGGCTTAGGTTGCGAGAGGTCCCTGGTTAAAAAATCTATCATTTTAATCACTACAGGTTACCTTCAGATTAGTCCCGTGACACTTGTGGGGAACGTAGGGCAAAACGGAGAACATTGCGACAAGTGGGGTCACATTAGTTTGTAGCCCAAGATTTTGGATTCTACAAACAGAACTTGGCACATAGACGGTTCTGACTTCAGACGAGTCTCCTGACACTTGTGGGGGATGTAGAGAAAAATTGAGAATACCACCGTGTTCGTGAGGGTCTCCTCATTCCAGAGAGTGGTCATACGAATTTGTAGGTCAAACGGTTCGGAAGCTAGAGATGTTTTTGTGAGAAGACCGATTATAGGTATTGTCTCATGGTTTGACAAAAACCGATCTAGGTCCACCATCTTTCACTGCAGATATGGAGGGGTAACATAAGCAGTTGTGGAGGATTGAGACGGATACGCTGAGTCTTAATCTCTCTAGTTGAAAACGGATCTATTTGAATGGGTATTTTCAACATTAATTGACTTTGATTCACGTACCTTTGCGTCATTTGACTCAAAATAAATGAGTTCCATTCTTTTGAAGTCTTATTTTTTCATTTGCTCTTTAAAAAATGAATTGATCTCATTTTGCACTTTATTAATTTGTAAAAACTCGTCATCATTTTGCTGTCGCGACTGAAGAAGACAGAATGTGAAAGACACAGCAGATGAACTACAGAAGATTTGAACTGAAGCATGGTCAAGAGTTTGGAAGACTGTTATGCTCACAAGTAAAGCACAAAACACTCACATGATGTTCAATCGTTCCAAGCACCAGGGACACGTCAATCGATATCTTCACTGTCATTGCTGCAGAAAGCAAAAAAATAACTTTTGGCATAAGGCTCGTTGGTCTAGGGGTATGATTCTCGCTTAGGGTGCGAGAGGTCCCGGGTTCAAATCCCGGATGAGCCCTTTTGCAGATCCTTGAACAATCTCAGACAGGCAGATCTTGGGCCACTGGTCGGAATGCCGACTATCACCTCTTGGGCGCAGGACAAGGTGGCTGAATGGTTTTGGCGATGGGACTGCAAATCTATTTTGATATGCACTTGTTGGTTCAACGTCGCACAACATTTATTATTTTAGATAACCTGCAGAATGTGGGAGCAATTCTGACTTCCAAGTACAACGATAATGATTCAAATGTAATACACTTGAAATGACATCCAGCCCCTAAAACAAATGAAATCCTCAGGCTCTGCATTGGCCGGGAATCGAACCCGGGTCAACTGCTTGGAAGGCAGCTATGCTCACCACTATACCACCAATGCTATGTGCAGCTCAGTAGCAACATTGAGACATCGACTCATAATTTGACCGTCATTTTGGTGGAAAGTGATAATTCATTGACCAGACAGATCGTTGGTTTAGGTGTATGATTATGGCTTAGGTTGCGAGAGGTCCCTGGTTAAAAAATCTATCATTTTAATCACTACAGGTTACCTTCAGATTAGTCCCGTGACACTTGTGGGGAACGTAGGGCAAAACGGAGAACATTGCGACAAGTGGGGTCACATTAGTTTGTAGCCCAAGATTTTGGATTCTACAAACAGAACTTGGCACATAGACGGTTCTGACTTCAGACGAGTCTCCTGACACTTGTGGGGGATGTAGAGAAAAATTGAGAATACCACCGTGTTCGTGAGGGTCTCCTCATTCCAGAGAGTGGTCATACGAATTTGTAGGTCAAACGGTTCGGAAGCTAGAGATGTTTTTGTGAGAAGACCGATTATAGGTATTGTCTCATGGTTTGACAAAAACCGATCTAGGTCCACCATCTTTCACTGCAGATATGGAGGGGTAACATAAGCAGTTGTGGAGGATTGAGACGGATACGCTGAGTCTTAATCTCTCTAGTTGAAAACGGATCTATTTGAATGGGTATTTTCAACATTAATTGACTTTGATTCACGTACCTTTGCGTCATTTGACTCAAAATAAATGAGTTCCATTCTTTTGAAGTCTTATTTTTTCATTTGCTCTTTAAAAAATGAATTGATCTCATTTTGCACTTTATTAATTTGTAAAAACTCGTCATCATTTTGCTGTCGCGACTGAAGAAGACAGAATGTGAAAGACACAGCAGATGAACTACAGAAGATTTGAACTGAAGCATGGTCAAGAGTTTGGAAGACTGTTATGCTCACAAGTAAAGCACAAAACACTCACATGATGTTCAATCGTTCCAAGCACCATGGACACGTCAATCGATATCTTCACTGTCATTGCTGCAGAAAGCAAAAAAATAACTTTTGGCATAAGGCTCGTTGGTCTAGGGGTATGATTCTCGCTTAGGGTGCGAGAGGTCCCGGGTTCAAATCCCGGATGAGCCCTTTTGCAGATCCTTGAACAATCTCAGACAGGCAGATCTTGGGCCACTGGTCGGAATGCCGACTATCACCTCTTGGGCGCAGGACAAGGTGGCTGAATGGTTTTGGCGATGGGACTGCAAATCTATTTTGATATGCACTTGTTGGTTCAACGTCACACAACATTTATTATTTTAGATAACCTGCAGAATGTAGGAGCAATTCTGACTTCCAAGTACAACGATAATGATTCAAATGTAATACACTTGAAATGACATCCAGCCCTTAAAACAAATGAATTCCTCAGGCTCTGCATTGGCCGGGAATCGAACCCGGGTCAACTGCTTGGAAGGCAGCTATGCTCACCACTATACCACCAATGCTATGTGCAGCTCAGTAGCAACATTGAGACATCGACTCATAATTTGACCGTCATTTTGGTGGAAAGTGATAATTCATTGACCAGACAGATCGTTGGTTTAGGTGTATGATTATGGCTTAGGTTGCGAGAGGTCCCTGGTTAAAAAATCTATCATTTTAATCACTACAGGTTACCTTCAGATTAGTCCCGTGACACTTGTGGGGAACGTAGGGCAAAACGGAGAACATTGCGACAAGTGGGGTCACATTAGTTTGTAGCCCAAGATTTTGGATTCTACAAACAGAACTTGGCACATAGACGGTTCTGACTTCAGACGAGTCTCCTGACACTTGTGGGGGATGTAGAGAAAAATTGAGAATACCACCGTGTTCGTGAGGGTCTCCTCATTCCAGAGAGTGGTCATACGAATTTGTAGGTCAAACGGTTCGGAAGCTAGAGATGTTTTTGTGAGAAGACCGATTATAGGTATTGTCTCATGGTTTGACAAAAACCGATCTAGGTCCACCATCTTTCACTGCAGATATGGAGGGGTAACATAAGCAGTTGTGGAGGATTGAGACGGATACGCTGAGTCTTAATCTCTCTAGTTGAAAACGGATCTATTTGAATGGGTATTTTCAACATTAATTGACTTTGATTCACGTACCTTTGCGTCATTTGACTCAAAATAAATGAGTTCCATTCTTTTGAAGTCTTATTTTTTCATTTGCTCTTTAAAAAATGAATTGATCTCATTTTGCACTTTATTAATTTGTAAAAACTCGTCAACATTTTGCTGTCGCGACTGAAGAAGACAGAATGTGAAAGACACAGCAGATGAACTACAGAAGATTTGAACTGAAGCATGGTCAAGATTTTGGAAGACTGTTATGCTCACAAGTAAAGCACAAAACACTCACATGATGTTCAATCGTTTCAAGACAGACAGAGTTGGAGGATATGATTATGGCTTAGGTTGCGAGAGGTCCCTGGTTAAAAAATCTATCATTTTAATCACTACAGGTTACCTTCAGATTAGTCCCGTGACACTTGTGGGGAACGTAGGGCAAAACGGAGAACATTGCGACAAGTGGGGTCACATTAGTTTGTAGCCCAAGATTTTGGATTCTACAAACAGAACTTGGCACATAGACGGTTCTGACTTCAGACGAGTCTCCTGACACTTGTGGGGGATGTAGAGAAAAATTGAGAATACCACCGTGTTCGTGAGGGTCTCCTCATTCCAGAGAGTGGTCATACGAATTTGTAGGTCAAACGGTTCGGAAGCTAGAGATGTTTTTGTGAGAAGACCGATTATAGGTATTGTCTCATGGTTTGACAAAAACCGATCTAGGTCCACCATCTTTCACTGCAGATATGGAGGGGTAACATAAGCAGTTGTGGAGGATTGAGACGGATACGCTGAGTCTTAATCTCTCTAGTTGAAAACGGATCTATTTGAATGGGTATTTTCAACATTAATTGACTTTGATTCACGTACCTTTGCGTCATTTGACTCAAAATAAATGAGTTCCATTCTTTTGAAGTCTTATTTTTTCATTTGCTCTTTAAAAAATGAATTGATCTCATTTTGCACTTTATTAATTTGTAAAAACTCGTCATCATTTTGCTGTCGCGACTGAAGAAGACAGAATGTGAAAGACACAGCAGATGAACTACAGAAGATTTGAACTGAAGCATGGTCAAGAGTTTGGAAGACTGTTATGCTCACAAGTAAAGCACAAAACACTCAC
Organism: Oncorhynchus clarkii lewisi; assembly: GCF_045791955.1. NCBI lineage: Eukaryota > Metazoa > Chordata > Actinopteri > Salmoniformes > Salmonidae > Oncorhynchus > Oncorhynchus clarkii. Next base: position 38,449,405 of record NC_092155.1, on the reverse strand, counting down.
ATGATGTTCAATCGTTCCAAGCACCATGGACACGTCAATCGATATCTTCACTGTCATTGCTGCAGAAAGCAAAAAAATAACTTTTGGCATAAGGCTCGTTGGTCTAGGGGTATGATTCTCGCTTAGGGTGCGAGAGGTCCCGGGTTCAAATCCCGGATGAGCCCTTTTGCAGATCCTTGAACAATCTCAGACAGGCAGATCTTGGGCCACTGGTCGGAATGCCGACTATCACCTCTTGGGCGCAGGACAAGGTGGCTGAATGGTTTTGGCGATGGGACTGCAAATCTATTTTGATATGCACTTGTTGGTTCAACGTCACACAACATTTATTATTTTAGATAACTTGCAGAATGTAGGAGCAATTCTGACTTCCAAGTACAACGATAATGATTCAAATATAATACACTTGAAATGACATCCAGCCCTTAAAATAAATGAATTCCTCAGGCTCTGCATTGGCCGGGAATCGAACCCGGGTCAACTGCTTGGAAGGCAGCTATGCTCACCACTATACCACCAATGCTATGTGCAGCTCAGTAGCAACATTGAGACATCGACTCATAATTTGACCGTCATTTTGGTGGAAAGTGATAATTCATTGACCAGACAGATCGTTGGTTTAGGTGTATGATTATGGCTTAGGTTGCGAGAGGTCCCTGGTTAAAAAATCTATCATTTTAATCACTACAGGTTACCTTCAGATTAGTCCCGTGACACTTGTGGGGAACGTAGGGCAAAACGGAGAACATTGCGACAAGTGGGGTCACATTAGTTTGTAGCTCAAGATTTTGGATTCTACAAACAGAACTTGGCACATAGACGGTTCTGACTTCAGACGAGTCTCCTGACACTTGTGGGGGATGTAGAGAAAAATTGAGAATACCACCGTGTTCGTGAGGGTCTCCTCATTCCAGAGAGTGGTCATACGAATTTGTAGGTCAAACGGTTCGGAAGCTAGAGATGTTTTTGTGAGAAGACCGATTATAGGTATTGTCTCATGGTTTGACAAAAACCGATCTAGGTCCACCATCTTTCACTGCAGATATGGAGGGGTAACATAAGCAGTTGTGGAGGATTGAGACGGATACGCTGAGTCTTAATCTCTCTAGTTGAAAACGGATCTATTTGAATGGGTATTTTCAACATTAATTGACTTTGATTCACGTACCTTTGCGTCATTTGACTCAAAATAAATGAGTTCCATTCTTTTGAAGTCTTATTTTTTCATTTGCTCTTTAAAAAATGAATTGATCTCATTTTGCACTTTATTAATTTGTAAAAACTCGTCATCATTTTGCTGTCGCGACTGAAGAAGACAGAATGTGAAAGACACAGCAGATGAACTACAGAAGATTTGAACTGAAGCATGGTCAAGAGTTTGGAAGACTGTTATGCTCACAAGTAAAGCACAAAACACTCACATGATGTTCAATCGTTCCAAGCACCATGGACACGTCAATCGATATCTTCACTGTCATTGCTGCAGAAAGCAAAAAAATAACTTTTGGCATAAGGCTCGTTGGTCTAGGGGTATGATTCTCGCTTAGGGTGCGAGAGGTCCCGGGTTCAAATCCCGGATGAGCCCTTTTGCAGATCCTTGAACAATCTCAGACAGGCAGATCTTGGGCCACTGGTCGGAATGCCGACTATCACCTCTTGGGCGCAGGACAAGGTGGCTGAATGGTTTTGGCGATGGGACTGCAAATCTATTTTGATATGCACTTGTTGGTTCAACGTCACACAACATTTATTATTTTAGATAACTTGCAGAATGTAGGAGCAATTCTGACTTCCAAGTACAACGATAATGATTCCAATGTAATACACTTGAAATGACATCCAGCCCTTAAAACAAATGAATTCCTCAGGCTCTGCATTGGCCGGGAATCGAACCCGGGTCAACTGCTTGGAAGGCAGCTATGCTCACCACTATACCACCAATGCTATGTGCAGCTCAGTAGCAACATTGAGACATCGACTCATAATTTGACCGTCATTTTGGTGGAAAGTGATAATTCATTGACCAGACAGATCGTTGGTTTAGGTGTATGATTATGGCTTAGGTTGCGAGAGGTCCCTGGTTAAAAAATCTATCATTTTAATCACTACAGGTTACCTTCAGATTAGTCCCGTGACACTTGTGGGGAACGTAGGGCAAAACGGAGAACATTGCGACAAGTGGGGTCACATTAGTTTGTAGCTCAAGATTTTGGATTCTACAAACAGAACTTGGCACATAGACGGTTCTGACTTCAGACGAGTCTCCTGACACTTGTGGGGGATGTAGAGAAAAATTGAGAATACCACCGTGTTCGTGAGGGTCTCCTCATTCCAGAGAGTGGTCATACGAATTTGTAGGTCAAACGGTTCGGAAGCTAGAGATGTTTTTGTGAGAAGACCGATTATAGGTATTGTCTCATGGTTTGACAAAAACCGATCTAGGTCCACCATCTTTCACTGCAGATATGGAGGGGTAACATAAGCAGTTGTGGAGGATTGAGACGGATACGCTGAGTCTTAATCTCTCTAGTTGAAAACGGATCTATTTGAATGGGTATTTTCAACATTAATTGACTTTGATTCACGTACCTTTGCGTCATTTGACTCAAAATAAATGAGTTCCATTCTTTTGAAGTCTTATTTTTTCATTTGCTCTTTAAAAAATGAATTGATCTCATTTTGCACTTTATTAATTTGTAAAAACTCGTCATCATTTTGCTGTCGCGACTGAAGAAGACAGAATGTGAAAGACACAGCAGATGAACTACAGAAGATTTGAACTGAAGCATGGTCAAGAGTTTGGAAGACTGTTATGCTCACAAGTAAAGCACAAAACACTCACATGATGTTCAATCGTTCCAAGCACCATGGACACGTCAATCGATATCTTCACTGTCATTGCTGCAGAAAGCAAAAAAATAACTTTTGGCATAAGGCTCGTTGGTCTAGGGGTATGATTCTCGCTTAGGGTGCGAGAGGTCCCGGGTTCAAATCCCGGATGAGCCCTTTTGCAGATCCTTGAACAATCTCAGACAGGCAGATCTTGGGCCACTGGTCGGAATGCCGACTATCACCTCTTGGGCGCAGGACAAGGTGGCTGAATGGTTTTGGCGATGGGACTGCAAATCTATTTTGATATGCACTTGTTGGTTCAACGTCACACAACATTTATTATTTTAGATAACTTGCAGAATGTAGGAGCAATTCTGACTTCCAAGTACAACGATAATGATTCCAATGTAATACACTTGAAATGACATCCAGCCCTTAAAACAAATGAATTCCTCAGGCTCTGCATTGGCCGGGAATCGAACCCGGGTCAACTGCTTGGAAGGCAGCTATGCTCACCACTATACCACCAATGCTATGTGCAGCTCAGTAGCAACATTGAGACATCGACTCATAATTTGACCGTCATTTTGGTGGAAAGTGATAATTCATTGACCAGACAGATCGTTGGTTTAGGTGTATGATTATGGCTTAGGTTGCGAGAGGTCCCTGGTTAAAAAATCTATCATTTTAATCACTACAGGTTACCTTCAGATTAGTCCCGTGACACTTGTGGGGAACGTAGGGCAAAACGGAGAACATTGCGACAAGTGGGGTCACATTAGTTTGTAGCTCAAGATTTTGGATTCTACAAACAGAACTTGGCACATAGACGGTTCTGACTTCAGACGAGTCTCCTGACACTTGTGGGGGATGTAGAGAAAAATTGAGAATACCACCGTGTTCGTGAGGGTCTCCTCATTCCAGAGAGTGGTCATACGAATTTGTAGGTCAAACGGTTCGGAAGCTAGAGATGTTTTTGTGAGAAGACCGATTATAGGTATTGTCTCATGGTTTGACAAAAACCGATCTAGGTCCACCATCTTTCACTGCAGATATGGAGGGGTAACATAAGCAGTTGTGGAGGATTGAGACGGATACGCTGAGTCTTAATCTCTCTAGTTGAAAACGGATCTATTTGAATGGGTATTTTCAACATTAATTGACTTTGATTCACGTACCTTTGCGTCATTTGACTCAAAATAAATGAGTTCCATTCTTTTGAAGTCTTATTTTTTCATTTGCTCTTTAAAAAATGAATTGATCTCATTTTGCACTTTATTAATTTGTAAAAACTCGTCATCATTTTGCTGTCGCGACTGAAGAAGACAGAATGTGAAAGACACAGCAGATGAACTACAGAAGATTTGAACTGAAGCATGGTCAAGAGTTTGGAAGACTGTTATGCTCACAAGTAAAGCACAAAACACTCACATGATGTTCAATCGTTCCAAGCACCATGGACACGTCAATCGATATCTTCACTGTCATTGCTGCAGAAAGCAAAAAAATAACTTTTGGCATAAGGCTCGTTGGTCTAGGGGTATGATTCTCGCTTAGGGTGCGAGAGGTCCCGGGTTCAAATCCCGGATGAGCCCTTTTGCAGATCCTTGAACAATCTCAGACAGGCAGATCTTGGGCCACTGGTCGGAATGCCGACTATCACCTCTTGGGCGCAGGACAAGGTGGCTGAATGGTTTTGGCGATGGGACTGCAAATCTATTTTGATATGCACTTGTTGGTTCAACGTCACACAACATTTATTATTTTAGATAACTTGCAGAATGTAGGAGCAATTCTGACTTCCAAGTACAACGATAATGATTCCAATGTAATACACTTGAAATGACATCCAGCCCCTAAAACAAACGAGTTCCTCAGGCTCTGCATTGGCCGGGAATCGAACCCGGGTCAACTGCTTGGAAGGCAGCTAGCTATGCTCACCACTATACCACCAATGCTATGTGCAGCTCAGTAGCAACATTGAGACATCGACTCATAATTTGACCGTCATTTTGGTGGAAAGTGATAATTCATTGACCAGACAGATCGTTGGTTTAGGTGTATGATTATGGCTTAGGTTGCGAGAGGTCCCTGGTTAAAAAATCTATCATTTTAATCACTACAGGTTACCTTCAGATTAGTCCCGTGACACTTGTGGGGAACGTAGGGCAAAACGGAGAACATTGCGACAAGTGGGGTCACATTAGTTTGTAGCTCAAGATTTTGGATTCTACAAACAGAACTTGGCACATAGACGGTTCTGACTTCAGACGAGTCTCCTGACACTTGTGGGGGATGTAGAGAAAAATTGAGAATACCACCGTGTTCGTGAGGGTCTCCTCATTCCAGAGAGTGGTCATACGAATTTGTAGGTCAAACGGTTCGGAAGCTAGAGATGTTTTTGTGAGAAGACCGATTATAGGTATTGTCTCATGGTTTGACAAAAACCGATCTAGGTCCACCATCTTTCACTGCAGATATGGAGGGGTAACATAAGCAGTTGTGGAGGATTGAGACGGATACGCTGAGTCTTAATCTCTCTAGTTGAAAACGGATCTATTTGAATGGGTATTTTCAACATTAATTGACTTTGATTCACGTACCTTTGCGTCATTTGACTCAAAATAAATGAGTTCCATTCTTTTGAAGTCTTATTTTTTCATTTGCTCTTTAAAAAATGAATTGATCTCATTTTGCACTTTATTAATTTGTAAAAACTCGTCATCATTTTGCTGTCGCGACTGAAGAAGACAGAATGTGAAAGACACAGCAGATGAACTACAGAAGATTTGAACTGAAGCATGGTCAAGAGTTTGGAAGACTGTTATGCTCACAAGTAAAGCACAAAACACTCACATGATGTTCAATCGTTCCAAGCACCATGGACACGTCAATCGATATCTTCACTGTCATTGCTGCAGAAAGCAAAAAAATAACTTTTGGCATAAGGCTCGTTGGTCTAGGGGTATGATTCTCGCTTAGGGTGCGAGAGGTCCCGGGTTCAAATCCCGGATGAGCCCTTTTGCAGATCCTTGAACAATCTCAGACAGGCAGATCTTGGGCCACTAGTCGGAACGCCGACTATCACCTCTTGGGCGCAGGACAAGGTGGCTGAATGGTTTTGGCGATGGGACTGCAAATCTATTTTGATATGCACTTGTTGGTTCAACGTCACACAACATTTATTATTTTAGATAACTTGCAGAATGTAGGAGCAATTCTGACTTCCAATTACAACGATAATGATTCCAATGTAATACACTTGAAATGACATCCAGCCCCTAAAACAAATGAATTCCTCAGGCTCTGCATTGGCCGGGAATCGAACCCGGGTCAACTGCTTGGAAGGCAGCTATGCTCACCACTATACCACCAATGCTATGTGCAGCTCAGTAGCAACATTGAGACATCGACTCATAATTTGACCGTCATTTTGGTGGAAAGTGATAATTCATTGACCAGACAGATCGTTGGTTTAGGTGTATGATTATGGCTTAGGTTGCGAGAGGTCCCTGGTTAAAAAATCTATCATTTTAATCACTACAGGTTACCTTCAGATTAGTCCCGTGACACTTGTGGGGAACGTAGGGCAAAACGGAGAACATTGCGACAAGTGGGGTCACATTAGTTTGTAGCTCAAGATTTTGGATTCTACAAACAGAACTTGGCACATAGACGGTTCTGACTTCAGACGAGTCTCCTGACACTTGTGGGGGATGTAGAGAAAAATTGAGAATACCACCGTGTTCGTGAGGGTCTCCTCATTCCAGAGAGTGGTCATACGAATTTGTAGGTCAAACGGTTCGGAAGCTAGAGATGTTTTTGTGAGAAGACCGATTATAGGTATTGTCTCATGGTTTGACAAAAACCGATCTAGGTCCACCATCTTTCACTGCAGATATGGAGGGGTAACATAAGCAGTTGTGGAGGATTGAGACGGATACGCTGAGTCTTAATCTCTCTAGTTGAAAACGGATCTATTTGAATGGGTATTTTCAACATTAATTGACTTTGATTCACGTACCTTTGCGTCATTTGACTCAAAATAAATGAGTTCCATTCTTTTGAAGTCTTATTTTTTCATTTGCTCTTTAAAAAATGAATTGATCTCATTTTGCACTTTATTAATTTGTAAAAACTCGTCATCATTTTGCTGTCGCGACTGAAGAAGACAGAATGTGAAAGAAACAGCAGATGAACTACAGAAGATTTGAACTGAAGCATGGTCAAGAGTTTGGAAGACTGTTATGCTCACAAGTAAAGCACAAAACACTCACATGATGTTCAATCGTTCCAAGCACCATGGACACGTCAATCGATATCTTCACTGTCATTGCTGCAGAAAGCAAAAAAATAACTTTTGGCATAAGGCTCGTTGGTCTAGGGGTATGATTCTCGCTTAGGGTGCGAGAGGTCCCGGGTTCAAATCCCGGATGAGCCCTTTTGCAGATCCTTGAACAATCTCAGACAGGCAGATCTTGGGCCACTGGTCGGAATGCCGACTATCACCTCTTGGGCGCAGGACAAGGTGGCTGAATGGTTTTGGCGATGGGACTGCAAATCTATTTTGATATGCACTTGTTGGTTCAACGTCACACAACATTTATTATTTTAGATAACTTGCAGAATGTAGGAGCAATTCTGACTTCCAAGTACAACGATAATGATTCCAATGTAATACACTTGAAATGACATCCAGCCCCTAAAACAAATGAATTCCTCAGGCTCTGCATTGGCCGGGAATCGAACCCGGGTCAACTGCTTGGAAGGCAGCTATGCTCACCACTATACCACCAATGCTATGTGCAGCTCAGTAGCAACATTGAGACATCGACTCATAATTTGACCGTCATTTTGGTGGAAAGTGATAATTCATTGACCAGACAGATCGTTGGTTTAGGTGTATGATTATGGCTTAGGTTGCGAGAGGTCCCTGGTTAAAAAATCTATCATTTTAATCACTACAGGTTACCTTCAGATTAGTCCCGTGACACTTGTGGGGAACGTAGGGCAAAACGGAGAACATTGCGACAAGTGGGGTCACATTAGTTTGTAGCTCAAGATTTTGGATTCTACAAACAGAACTTGGCACATAGACGGTTCTGACTTCAGACGAGTCTCCTGACACTTGTGGGGGATGTAGAGAAAAATTGAGAATACCACCGTGTTCGTGAGGGTCTCCTCATTCCAGAGAGTGGTCATACGAATTTGTAGGTCAAACGGTTCGGAAGCTAGAGATGTTTTTGTGAGAAGACCGATTATAGGTATTGTCTCATGGTTTGACAAAAACCGATCTAGGTCCACCATCTTTCACTGCAGATATGGAGGGGTAACATAAGCAGTTGTGGAGGATTGAGACGGATACGCTGAGTCTTAATCTCTCTAGTTGAAAACGGATCTATTTGAATGGGTATTTTCAACATTAATTGACTTTGATTCACGTACCTTTGCGTCATTTGACTCAAAATAAATGAGTTCCATTCTTTTGAAGTCTTATTTTTTCATTTGCTCTTTAAAAAATGAATTGATCTCATTTTGCACTTTATTAATTTGTAAAAACTCGTCATCATTTTGCTGTCGCGACTGAAGAAGACAGAATGTGAAAGAAACAGCAGATGAACTACAGAAGATTTGAACTGAAGCATGGTCAAGAGTTTGGAAGACTGTTATGCTCACAAGTAAAGCACAAAACACTCACATGATGTTCAATCGTTCCAAGCACCATGGACACGTCAATCGATATCTTCACTGTCATTGCTGCAGAAAGCAAAAAAATAACTTTTGGCATAAGGCTCGTTGGTCTAGGGGTATGATTCTCGCTTAGGGTGCGAGAGGTCCCGGGTTCAAATCCCGGATGAGCCCTTTTGCAGATCCTTGAACAATCTCAGACAGGCAGATCTTGGGCCACTGGTCGGAATGCCGACTATCACCTCTTGGGCGCAGGACAAGGTGGCTGAATGGTTTTGGCGATGGGACTGCAAATCTATTTTGATATGCACTTGTTGGTTCAACGTCACACAACATTTATTATTTTAGATAACTTGCAGAATGTAGGAGCAATTCTGACTTCCAAGTACAACGATAATGATTCCAATGTAATACACTTGAAATGACATCCAGCCCTTAAAACAAATGAATTCCTCAGGCTCTGCATTGGCCGGGAATCGAACCCGGGTCAACTGCTTGGAAGGCAGCTATGCTCACCACTATACCACCAATGCTATGTGCAGCTCAGTAGCAACATTGAGACATCGACTCATAATTTGACCGTCATTTTGGTGGAAAGTGATAATTCATTGACCAGACAGATCGTTGGTTTAGGTGTATGATTATGGCTTAGGTTGCGAGAGGTCCCTGGTTAAAAAATCTATCATTTTAATCACTACAGGTTACCTTCAGATTAGTCCCGTGACACTTGTGGGGAACGTAGGGCAAAACGGAGAACATTGCGACAAGTGGGGTCACATTAGTTTGTAGCTCAAGATTTTGGATTCTACAAACAGAACTTGGCACATAGACGGTTCTGACTTCAGACGAGTCTCCTGACACTTGTGGGGGATGTAGAGAAAAATTGAGAATACCACCGTGTTCGTGAGGGTCTCCTCATTCCAGAGAGTGGTCATACGAATTTGTAGGTCAAACGGTTCGGAAGCTAGAGATGTTTTTGTGAGAAGACCGATTATAGGTATTGTCTCATGGTTTGACAAAAACCGATCTAGGTCCACCATCTTTCACTGCAGATATGGAGGGGTAACATAAGCAGTTGTGGAGGATTGAGACGGATACGCTGAGTCTTAATCTCTCTAGTTGAAAACGGATCTATTTGAATGGGTATTTTCAACATTAATTGACTTTGATTCACGTACCTTTGCGTCATTTGACTCAAAATAAATGAGTTCCATTCTTTTGAAGTCTTATTTTTTCATTTGCTCTTTAAAAAATGAATTGATCTCATTTTGCACTTTATTAATTTGTAAAAACTCGTCATCATTTTGCTGTCGCGACTGAAGAAGACAGAATGTGAAAGACACAGCAGATGAACTACAGAAGATTTGAACTGAAGCATGGTCAAGAGTTTGGAAGACTGTTATGCTCACAAGTAAAGCACAAAACACTCACATGATGTTCAATCGTTCCAAGCACCATGGACACGTCAATCGATATCTTCACTGTCATTGCTGCAGAAAGCAAAAAAATAACTTTTGGCATAAGGCTCGTTGGTCTAGGGGTATGATTCTCGCTTAGGGTGCGAGAGGTCCCGGGTTCAAATCCCGGATGAGCCCTTTTGCAGATCCTTGAACAATCTCAGACAGGCAGATCTTGGGCCACTGGTCGGAATGCCGACTATCACCTCTTGGGCGCAGGACAAGGTGGCTGAATGGTTTTGGCGATGGGACTGCAAATCTATTTTGATATGCACTTGTTGGTTCAACGTCACACAACATTTATAGATAACTTGCAGAATGTAGGAGCAATTCTGACTTCCAAGTACAACGATAATGATTCCAATGTAATACACTTGAAATGACATCCAGCCCTTAAAACAAATGAATTCCTCAGGCTCTGCATTGGCCGGGAATCGAACCCGGGTCAACTGCTTGGAAGGCAGCTATGCTCACCACTATACCACCAATGCTATGTGCAGCTCAGTAGCAACATTGAGACATCGACTCATAATTTGACCGTCATTTTGGTGGAAAGTGATAATTCATTGACCAGACAGATCGTTGGTTTAGGTGTATGATTATGGCTTAGGTTGCGAGAGGTCCCTGGTTAAAAAATCTATCATTTTAATCACTACAGGTTACCTTCAGATTAGTCCCGTGACACTTGTGGGGAACGTAGGGCAAAACGGAGAACATTGCGACAAGTGGGGTCACATTAGTTTGTAGCTCAAGATTTTGGATTCTACAAACAGAACTTGGCACATAGACGGTTCTGACTTCAGACGAGTCTCCTGACACTTGTGGGGGATGTAGAGAAAAATTGAGAATACCACCGTGTTCGTGAGGGTCTCCTCATTCCAGAGAGTGGTCATACGAATTTGTAGGTCAAACGGTTCGGAAGCTAGAGATGTTTTTGTGAGAAGACCGATTATAGGTATTGTCTCATGGTTTGACAAAAACCGATCTAGGTCCACCATCTTTCACTGCAGATATGGAGGGGTAACATAAGCAGTTGTGGAGGATTGAGACGGATACGCTGAGTCTTAATCTCTCTAGTTGAAAACGGATCTATTTGAATGGGTATTTTCAACATTAATTGACTTTGATTCACGTACCTTTGCGTCATTTGACTCAAAATAAATGAGTTCCATTCTTTTGAAGTCTTATTTTTTCATTTGCTCTTTAAAAAATGAATTGATCTCATTTTGCACTTTATTAATTTGTAAAAACTCGTCATCATTTTGCTGTCGCGACTGAAGAAGACAGAATGTGAAAGACACAGCAGATGAACTACAGAAGATTTGAACTGAAGCATGGTCAAGAGTTTGGAAGACTGTTATGCTCACAAGTAAAGCACAAAACACTCACATGATGTTCAATCGTTCCAAGCACCATGGACACGTCAATCAATATCTTCACTGTCATTGCTGCAGAAAGCAAAAAAATAACTTTTGGCATAAGGCTCGTTGGTCTAGGGGTATGATTCTCGCTTAGGGTGCGAGAGGTCCCGGGTTCAAATCCCGGATGAGCCCTTTTTCAGATCCTTGAACAATCTCAGACAGGCAGATCTTGGGCCACTGGTCGGAATGCCGACTATCACCTCTTGGGCGCAGGACAAGGTGGCTGAATGGTTTTGGCGATGGGACTGCAAATCTATTTTGATATGCACTTGTTGGTTCAACGTCACACAACATTTATTATTTTAGATAACTTGCAGAATGTAGGAGCAATTCTGACTTCCAAGTACAACGATAATGATTCCAATGTAATACACTTGAAATGACATCCAGCCCTTAAAATAAATGAATTCCTCAGGCTCTGCATTGGCCGGGAATCGACCCCGGGTCAACTGCTTGGAAGGCAGCTATGCTCACCACTATACCACCAATGCTATGTGCAGCTCAGTAGCAACATTGAGACATCGACTCATAATTTGACCGTCATTTTGGTGGAAAGTGATAATTCATTGACCAGACAGATCGTTGGTTTAGGTGTATGATTATGGCTTAGGTTGCGAGAGGTCCCTGGTTAAAAAATCTATCATTTTAATCACTACAGGTTACCTTCAGATTAGTCCCGTGACACTTGTGGGGAACGTAGGGCAAAACGGAGAACATTGCGACAAGTGGGGTCACATTAGTTTGTAGCTCAAGATTTTGGATTCTACAAACATAACTTGGCACATAGACGGTTCTGACTTCAGACGAGTCTATGGACACTTGTGGGAGAATACCACCGTGTTCGTGAGGGTCTCCTCATTCCAGAGAGTGGTCATACGAATTTGTAGGTCAAACGGTTCGGAAGCTAGAGATGTTTTTGTGAGAAGACCGATTATAGGTATTGTCTCATGGTTTGACAAAAACCGATCTAGGTCCACCATCTTTCACTGCAGATATGGAGGGGTAACATAAGCAGTTGTGGAGGATTGAGACGGATACGCTGAGTCTTAATCTCTCTAGTTGAAAACGGATCTATTTGAATGGGTATTTTCAACATTAATTGACTTTGATTCACGTACCTTTGCGTCATTTGACTCAAAATAAATGAGTTCCATTCTTTTGAAGTCTTATTTTTTCATTTGCTCTTTAAAAAATGAATTGATCTCATTTTGCACTTTATTAATTTGTAAAAACTCGTCATCATTTTGCTGTCGCGACTGAAGAAGACAGAATGTGAAAGACACAGCAGATGAACTACAGAAGATTTGAACTGAAGCATGGTCAAGAGTTTGGAAGACTGTTATGCTCACAAGTAAAGCACAAAACACTCACATGATGTTCAATCGTTCCAAGCACCAGGGACGTTGGTTTAGGTGTATGATTATGGCTTAGGTTGCGAGAGGTCCCTGGTTAAAAAATCTATCATTTTAATCACTACAGGTTACCTTCAGATTAGTCCCGTGACACTTGTGGGGAACGTAGGGCAAAACGGAGAACATTGCGACAAGTGGGGTCACATTAGTTTGTAGCCCAAGATTTTGGATTCTACAAACAGAACTTGGCACATAGACGGTTCTGACTTCAGACGAGTCTCCTGACACTTGTGGGGGATGTAGAGAAAAATTGAGAATACCACAGTGTTCGTGAGGGTCTCCTCATTCCAGAGAGTGGTCATACGAATTTGTAGGTCAAACGGTTCGGAAGCTAGAGATGTTTTTGTGAGAAGACCGATTATAGGTATTGTCTTTGACAAAAACCGATCTAGGTCCACCATCTTTCACTGCAGATATGGAGGGGTAACATAAGCAGTTGTGGAGGATTGAGACGGATACGCTGAGTCTTAATCTCTCTAGTTGAAAACGGATCTATTTGAATGGGTATTTTCAACATTAATTGACTTTGATTCATGGACACGTCAATCGATAATTTCTCTGTCATTGCTGCAGAAAGCAAAAAAATAACTTTTCGCATAAGGCTCGTTGGTCTAGGGGTATGATTCTCGCTTAGGGTGCGAGAGGTCCCGGGTTCAAATCCCGGATGAGCCCTTTTGCAGATCCTTGAACAATCTCAGACAGGCAGATCTTGGGCCACTGGTCGGAATGCCGACTATCACCTCTTGGGCGCAGGACAAGGTGGCTGAATGGTTTTGGCGATGGGACTGCAAATCTATTTTGATATTTGTTGGTTCAACGTCGCACAACATTTATTATTTTAGATAACCTGCAGAATGTAGGAGCAATTCTGACTTCCAAGTACAACGATAATGATTCAAATGTAATACACTTGAAATGACATCCAGCCACTAAAACAAACGAATTCCTCAGGCTCTGCATTGGCCGGGAATCGAACCCAGGTCAACTGCTTAGAAGGCAGCTATGCTCACCACTATACCACCAATGCTATGTGCAGCTCAGTAGCAACATTGAGACATCGACTCATAATTTGACCGTCATTTTGGTGGAAAGTGATAATTCATTGACCAGACAGATCGTTGGTTTAGGTGTATGATTATGGCTTAGGTTGCGAGAGGTCCCTGGTTAAAAAATCTATCATTTTAATCACTACAGGTTACCTTCAGATTAGTCCCGTGACACTTGTGGGGAACGTAGGGCAAAACGGAGAACATTGCGACAAGTGGGGTCACATTAGTTTGTAGCTCAAGATTTTGGATTCTACAAACAGAACTTGGCACATAGACGGTTCTGACTTCAGACGAGTCTCCTGACACTTGTGGGGGATGTAGAGAAATATTGAGAATACCACCGTGTTCGTGAGGGTCTCCTCATTCCAGAGAGTGGTCATACGAATTTGTAGGTCAAACGGTTCGGAAGCTAGAGATGTTTTTGTGAGAAGACCGATTATAGGTATTGTCTCATGGTTTGACAAAAACCGATCTAGGTCCACCATCTTTCACTGCAGATATGGAGGGGTAACATAAGCAGTTGTGGAGGATTGAGACGGATACGCTGAGTCTTAATCTCTCTAGTTGAAAACGGATCTATTTGAATGGGTATTTTCAACATTAATTGACTTTGATTCACGTACCTTTGCGTCATTTGACTCAAAATAAATGAGTTCCATTCTTTTGAAGTCTTATTTTTTCATTTGCTCTTTAAAAAATGAATTGATCTCATTTTGCACTTTATTAATTTGTAAAAACTCGTCATCATTTTGCTGTCGCGACTGAAGAAGACAGAATGTGAAAGAAACAGCAGATGAACTACAGAAGATTTGAACTGAAGCATGGTCAAGAGTTTGGAAGACTGTTATGCTCACAAGTAAAGCACAAAACACTCACATGATGTTCAATCGTTCCAAGCACCATGGACAGGTCAATCGATATCTTCACTGTCATTGCTGCAGAAAGCAAAAAAATAACTTTTGGCATAAGGCTCGTTGGTCTAGGGGTATGATTCTCGCATAGGGTGCGAGAGGTCCCGGGTTCAAATCCCGGATGAGCGCTTTTGCAGATCCTTGAACAATCTCAGACAGGGGGCCACTGGTCGGAATGCCGACTATCACCTCTTGGGCGCAGGACAAGGTGGCTGAATGGTTTTGGCGATGGGACTGCAAATCTATTTTGATATGCACTTGTTGGTTCAACGTCACACAACATTTATTATTTTAGATAACTTGCAGAATGTAGGAGCAATTCTGACTTCCAAGTACAACGATAATGATTCCAATGTAATACACTTGAAATGACATCCAGCCCTTAAAATAAATGAATTCCTCAGGCTCTGCATTGGCCGGGAATCGAACCCGGGTCAACTGCTTGGAAGGCAGCTATGCTCACCACTATACCACCAATGCTATGTGCAGCTCAGTAGCAACATTGAGACATCGACTCATAATTTGACCGTCATTTTGGTGGAAAGTGATAATTCATTGACCAGACAGATCGTTGGTTTAGGTGTATGATTATGGCTTAGGTTGCGAGAGGTCCCTGGTTAAAAAATCTATCATTTTAATCACTACAGGTAACCTTCAGATTAGTCCCGTGACACTTGTGGGGAACGTAGGGCAAAACGGAGAACATTGCGACAAGTGGGGTCACATTAGTTTGTAGCTCAAGATTTTGGATTCTACAAACAGAACTTGGCACATAGACGGTTCTGACTTCAGACGAGTCTCCTGACACTTGTGGGGGATGTAGAGAAAAATTGAGAATACCACAGTGTTCGTGAGGGTCTCCTCATTCCAGAGAGTGGTCATACGAATTTGTAGGTCAAACGGTTCGGAAGCTAGAGATGTTTTTGTGAGAAGACCGATTATAGGTATTGTCTTGGTTTGACAAAAACCGATCTAGGTCCACCATCTTTCACTGCAGATATGGAGGGGTAACATAAGCAGTTGTGGAGGATTGAGACGGATACGCTGAGTCATATAAAAACGGATCTCAACATTAATTGACTTTGATTCACGTACCTTTGAAAACGGATCTATTTGAATGGGTATTTTCAACATTAATTGACTTTGATTCATGCTCACAAGTAAAGCACAAAACACTCACATGTGTTCAATCGTTCCAAGCACCAGGGACACGTCAATTTCTTCACTGTCATTGCTGCAGAAAGCAAAAAAATAACTTTTGGCATAAGGCTCGTTGGTCTAGGGGTATGATTCTCGCTTAGGGTGCGAGAGGTCCCGGGTTCAAATCCCGGATGAGCCCTTTTGCAGATCCTTGAACAATCTCAGACAGGCAGATCTTGGGCCACTGGTCGGAATGCCGACTATCACCTCTTGGGCGCAGGACAAGGTGGCTGAATGGTTTTGGCGATGGGACTGCAAATCTATTTTGATATGCACTTGTTGGTTCAACGTCGCACAACATTTATTATTTTAGATAACCTGCAGAATGTAGGAGCAATTCTGACTTCCAAGTACAACGATAATGATTCAAATGTAATACACTTGAAATGACATCCAGCCCTAAAACAAACAAATTCCTCAGGCTCTGCATTGGCCGGGAATCGAACCCGGGTCAACTGCTTGGAAGGCAGCTATGCTCACCACTATACCACCAATGCTATGTGCAGCTCAGTAGCAACATTGAGACATCGACTCATAATTTGACCGTCATTTTGGTGGAAAGTGATAATTCATTGACCAGACAGATCGTTGGTTTAGGTGTATGATTATGGCTTAGGTTGCGAGAGGTCCCTGGTTAAAAAATCTATCATTTTAATCACTACAGGTTACCTTCAGATTAGTCCCGTGACACTTGTGGGGAACGTAGGGCAAAACGGAGAACATTGCGACAAGTGGGGTCACATTAGTTTGTAGCTCAAGATTTTGGATTCTACAAACAGAACTTGGCACATAGACGGTTCTGACTTCAGACGAGTCTCCTGACACTTGTGGGGGATGTAGAGAAATATTGAGAATACCACCGTGTTCGTGAGGGTCTCCTCATTCCAGAGAGTGGTCATACGAATTTGTAGGTCAAACGGTTCGGAAGCTAGAGATGTTTTTGTGAGAAGACCGATTATAGGTATTGTCTCATGGTTTGACAAAAACCGATCTAGGTCCACCATCTTTCACTGCAGATATGGAGGGGTAACATAAGCAGTTGTGGAGGATTGAGACGGATACGCTGAGTCTTAATCTCTCTAGTTGAAAACGGATCTATTTGAATGGGTATTTTCAACATTAATTGACTTTGATTCACGTACCTTTGCGTCATTTGACAAAATAATTGAGTCAAAGTCTTATTTTTTCATTTGCTCTTTAAAAAATGATAATTTGAAGCATGGTCAAGAGTCTTATGCTCACAAGTCATTGTCTTGCAGAAAGCAAAAAAATAACTTTTCGCATAAGGCTCGTTGGTCTAGGGGTATGATTCTCGCTTAGGGTGCGAGAGGTCCCGGGTTCAAATCCCGGATGAGCCCTTTTGCAGATCCTTGAACAATCTCAGACAGGCAGATCTTGGGCCACTGGTCGGAATGCCGACTATCACCTCTTGGGCGCAGGACAAGGTGGCTGAATGGTTTTGGCGATGGGACTGCAAATCTATTTTGATATTTGTTGGTTCAACGTCGCACAACATTTATTATTTTAGATAACCTGCAGAATGTAGGAGCAATTCTGACTTCCAAGTACAACGATAATGATTCAAATGTAATACACTTGAAATGACATCCAGCCACTAAAACAAACGAATTCCTCAGGCTCTGCATTGGCCGGGAATCGAACCAAGGTCAACTGCTTAGAAGGCAGCTATGCTCACCACTATACCACCAATGCTATGTGCAGCTCAGTAGCAACATTGAGACATCGACTCATAATTTGACCGTCATTTTGGTGGAAAGTGATAATTCATTGACCAGACAGATCGTTGGTTTAGGTGTATGATTATGGCTTAGGTTGCGAGAGGTCCCTGGTTAAAAAATCTATCATTTTAATCACTACAGGTTACCTTCAGATTAGTCCCGTGACACTTGTGGGGAACGTAGGGCAAAACGGAGAACATTGCGACAAGTGGGGTCACATTAGTTTGTAGCTCAAGATTTTGGATTCTACAAACAGAACTTGGCACTTAGACAGTTCTGACTTCAGACGAGTCTCCTGACACTTGTGGGGGATGTAGAGAAAAATTGAGAATACCACAGTGTTCGTGAGGGTCTCCTCATTCCAGAGAGTGGTCATACGAATTTGTAGGTCAAACGGTTCGGAAGCTAGAGATGTTTTTGTGAGAAGACCGATTATAGGTATTGTCTTGGTTTGACAAAAACCGATCTAGGTCCACCATCTTTCACTGCAGATATGGAGGGGTAACATAAGCAGTTGTGGAGGATTGAGACGGATACGCTGAGTCTTAATCTCTCTAGTTGAAAACGGATCTATTTGAATGGGTATTTTCAACATTAATTGACTTTGATTCACGTACCTTTGCGTCATTTGACTCAAAATAAATGAGTTCCATTCTTTTGAAGTCTTATTTTTTCATTTGCTCTTTAAAAAATGAATTGATCTCATTTTGCA